>NW_026596064.1:2752322-2804878 GCF_907164565.1 Psammomys obesus
GAAGAAGAAGAAGAAGAAGAAGAAGAAGAAGAAGAAGAAGAAGAAGAAGAAGAAGAAGAAGAAGAAGATCAAATACTGCTATGGGTTAAATGTTTGTGTCTGGCCACACCCCCAATTCATATGTCGAAGCCCTGATTCTCAATCTGATAACAGGCATTGGTCACATCATGAGGGTAAATCTTAAAAAAAAAAAAAAAAAAAAATCAAGAAAGGAATTTTCCATGTGAACGAGGATGTAGCAGGAAGTGTCCATCTGCAAGCCAGGATGTGGGCCCCCACCAGGAACCAAAGTGCCAGGCATATGGATGCTGAGCTTGTCAGCCTCCAGAAGTATGAGAAACAAATTTCTGCTGTTTAATCTACTCGGCCTATGATCTTCTATTACAGCAGGCCCAACTGACTAAGACATACACACACTCCTTTCGTAAAATAGAAACTGGCCAAGAATCCTGAACAACAGTGTCTGGGCATGTGGCCAGCAGGGTGCTTTGCTGTGGGGGAGGATCTCAGGAAGTGCCCAGTATTGAATGGCTTAAAAGCTGCTGCAGAAAACAGGGACCCGTTTGGAACCCAAAATGGTTCAAGCAATAGAATAACAACAGTGGAAACAAGAGAACAAGATGCTTAGTCCGGTCAAAGAGCCTGGACTAGCTCTTCCTTCTGCATGTAAGAAGTGAAGTTTGCCTGGCTTCCTACCAGGCGCGGTAGACCCCTGGAGGCAAGAATTAAGCTGGAGGTCAGCTCCAGCTTGAACCGGTGAGAGCAGGTTTCCCACTGCAGCCGGCCAGCAGCCTCCCTGGCACGTTTCCATCTCACTAGCCCCTCCTAGGTCTCAGAAGATGGGGATGGGAAGGAGGAGACCTGCAGTCCTCTCTGCTCCAAAGTCAGCCAAGGAAGTACCGACAGGTTGCTTCCCTTGGATTTCCGGCCAATTTTATTAGATCTGTGGCCAGCCCAAAGCTGTGGGGCTGGGAGCTAGGGTAGGTTATGGGGTGTGTGTAGAAAAAATTCCATGTTTGGGATGCTAGAACTTGGACTCTAGTTCCAGATCCCCCCCCCCCCCCCCCCCCCCCGTTTGACCTGAGACAGGTTGGTTAATCTCCCCACACCTTCTTTTTCTAGTATGCAAAACTTCATCGTGACATCCTCCGGGGGTGGGGAAGCAACCAGGCAAACCAGCCCCACTGGAGAGGCTGGGGGAGTGCAGATTCTGTTATACCATGTCTTTGTGAGATCTGAGTGTCTGTACCGCACTCATGTGATGCCCGTCATCTTCTGTCATGGAGCATTTGAGGTTCTAGAGCACAGACTAGCTAGCCATGACAGGAGGGCCAAAGAGAGCCTACTATCTGTTTTTGTTGATAAAGCTTTATTGGAACACAGACCCACACACTCATTTAATTACTCTCTAGGGCTGCTTTCATGCTATGTGAACTGAGTTGGGAAGCTGCATTGGAGACTCTGGCCTACAAAGCCTAGTTACATGTCTTATTTTAGAACAATGTTTTCTGCTCCCTAGGAGACCGAGGAGGAGTGGAGATTGTTCTCTGTGGGTGGAAAGACCTATATTTCAATTCAGGTTTGACCAAGGGCAAGCTACCCCACCTTGCTCTTTCTTTCTCATCTAGTGGAGAATATGATCACTAAAATTTGAAGAGTTTCAATACTACAAAGAAAAGTCCGTTTCTGCTGAAGCAGGCATCTAAGAAGCACACCGTTGCTGGCCTTCATCCGGAAGCTACCAAAAAAGGCACCTGGCCTTACCTGCAGAATCCAGAAGGGCAACTCCTGCCAGTCACCATGAGCTTCCACACAGAGTGTGAGCTTCCTGACAGAGTCAGCTAGGAATAGAGAGGGCCTTAGAGGGAGAAAGGAGATCAGAGGCAGGCTTTTCCAAGCTGTGACACAAGCTGTCACTGGTGGAGAAGTCCTGGGACCTTTTGTGCCAGCGTCATTCGCAAAAATCCCATTTTCCTGACAGACCAACTTAAAGTCAGTCCCCGAGCTCATCACTCCATGTGTCTCGGCTCAGAGTGCAATTTGGCCAACCAGTAAGTACCCAGAAGCCCATCTGAGGCCTCAGAGACTCTGCCCAGCACAGGGACTTGGTGACAGCTGGTGGTAGAGGTGCTCTGTAGAGAAGGAAACACAGCAGAGTTCTACCAGGACGTTTCCAGTAGGAAATGCAGGACTCTGGGTATCTGGCTTGGGCAACAGGTGAGAGAGTAACCAGGCAGGGAACATGGGTTTGTGGGGAGGCAGTGGGCTTTAGGAGAGGAGAAGGAGATGGGCAGAAGAGGAAGATAATGACTAGTTTGGGGGAATGCCAGCGTGGGCCACTGAAAGGCTGAATGGCAGAACTGTGATTTCCTGTGCACAGCAAAGTGAAGTCTTTATGTAGGCCTGCAAACATGTAACAAGATGACACACGTTGCCATGGTGATTTTCCAGCGCCAAGAAGCTTTCCATTGCACACACCTAGAACTCCCGAGGCCCTTCAGAGTTCACGTTGCCTCCTCCTGTGCCAACCCACGGGGGAGAGATTTATACTGGTTAGTTTTTGTCAGCTATGCACAAACTTGAGTCAGCTGGGAAGAGAGACCCTCAACTGAGGCGTTCCCTCCATTAGACCAGCCGGTTGCCATGTCTGCTAGGCATTTCTTGGTCAGCGATTGATGCGGAAGGCACCATTACGATAGCGCCCACCCCCAGGCAGGTGGTCCTGGGTTTTACAATAAAGCAAGCTGGGCAAGACACAGGGAACAAGCCAGCAAACAGCTTTTCTCCAGGGCTCTGCTTCGGTTCCTGTCTCTAGGTTCCTGCCTTGGCTCCAGTTGATAATGGGCTATAACTTGTAAGTCAAACAAAACAAAGCAAAACAACATAACAAAACAAAACAAAACAAAACAAAAAAGCTCTTTTCTCCCCTCAGGTGGTTTTTGGTCAATGTTTTATCACAGTAACGGAAAGTAAGTAATACGCCCCTGTTAAATGCACAATTTTTAGGATGACTAGAAAAAAACCTTGGCCAGCTCTGAACCTATCAGGCTCTACTCTACCCATGACTTTGTAGAAAACTGGAAAAAAAGCCACAAGAAACTGCAAATCTATGCTCACCAGAGGCTTGAGTCTCAGCTGAGCTGTGGCTTCCAGCTTGGGAGCATGAATCTGTGAGATGGCTGGCTAGTATCTGTGCCCTCTGGCTCTAGAAGTCAGGGCACAGTTCACACAATCGGTGAGCACCCACAAAGCCACCCTGCCCAGGTGAGCAAACCACCCATGCTTGCAGAGCGGCTGAGCCAAGTGAGCAGAGGGACCGTGGGACCTTGCACGCCAGGAGGCTTTGTGCTTCTCTTTCCTAGAGACAGCCTCTGAATCTGGGGAGAGCAGGAATGATGCTCCTGGGCGTGGAGAGCGCTTATGACAGCAGGCTCAAGCATCAGGCTAGTGAGGTCACAGGTGTACTGTGAATGACACGGGCTGGCTGCCCTCATCCGGACCTGGGAGCCATGGGCTCTTCCTGGCAGTTACCGCAGTTCCTATGTCTCTTTGTGTGGTTATCTTATTGAGGCCATGCTGTGCTAGGCCCCTCGTGGCTGGGGAACTCATTACTCCCCATCGCACTCTAAGTGCCTGATGCTTGGTAGGTATATTTGCATGTCTGCTGGATGATACGACAGAAAGCCTGTCTGTAACACGGGGAGGACAACTCAAATGCCCTACCAGAAATGGCTGACCCTCACTTTGTTTACCAAGAATGGCAGAAATTATTACCTGGTGAGAGTCTAGAGAGATTTTGGTATAGAACTTTCCAGAACGCTCTATTTGTGGTTTAAGTGGGACTGATAGAGAAACCACATGTGAGACAGCCGGAGGGCCCCGTGGGGGAAACGTTTCCCGAGTTCACTGTTGGACCCAGCCTGAAGGCTGGATTGAGGGTTTGAGAAAGTGTGTAGGAAGTCTCTCATTTATATCCTGGGCTGGTGCCAGAGGGAATGGCAGAATTCCAAGGGCTCTGCTTTCTAACCTCCTCCAGAGTTCTGCCTCACTTGGCTACCAGACCCTTGTCCTTCCCCCTGCCCGTCAGGACTGCAGTCTGCTCAGGTCTCCTCCTCTGCCCCCCAGCAACAGCCAAATGCACTTTAAGGCAGTCCCAACAATAGCCCAAGTGGTACTGATCGTCAGAGCCATGGGCGGTTTAAAGGAAATCTAGGCCACGTTTCTGAAGGAGAAACCAAGAGAAAGGGTCTAAATTGGCCCTCTCATGTTGCTTAACACCAAGCTGTGATTACACAGACTGTTGATCAAGACCTCATCAAGTTCTAGGTGCTGCTGTGTGCCCTACAAGAAGACTCTAATTCAACTCTCACAACAGTCCTGCAGGAAGGAGCCCATCACTGTTCTGTTTTGTGAAGTGCTGAAGCTTGGAGAGGGATGCTGACGTCATGTGGGTGGTGGTGACATCACGTGGGTGGTGGTGAAGAGGCCTGGGTTTTTAAATTTTCCTTCAGCGTTTGCATCCCTCTACACCACAAAGACTCTCAGTGGCAAGTCCTCTGAGCTGCCTTTGATTGGCTTATTTAAAGGTGGCCAGCATGTCTCACTTGTCAAATGGCTGTTTATTGGTTCCCATATACGCATAATAACACTTTCTAATAACACTTTTCTAATAACACTAATAACACTTTTCTTCATCATTTTCACTTGGGGCCTGATTCTGCCCTTTGGTAGAGTCTAGTATCCACTGTGCTGACTGAAGGCAAGATTCTTCCTCTCTCCTCACAGAGACAGTGTTTCTGTAGAACACTCTACACCCTTCTGGGTAGTAGGCTAGGAAAAGGACACAAAGGCTGTCAGAACACATTTTAAGGATGGAGTTGTGTTAGAAGTCTTAGTGCTTGTGAGAAAAAATTGCCGAGACCACAAGAGGCCTGTGACCTCTGATTCTTCAAAAACATGGAACTGCTTTGGGAATGTGTTTTCGTGTTCCTCCCAGGTGTAGCAGACAGCAGTTTACTTCAGCTGTTGTTATTCATGAGCCTCTGGAAAAACAAGGTTGGTTTGTTTTCTTTTTTTGTTTGTTTTGTTTTTTTTTGCCACACGCAGCTTGTCCTTGTGATTCTTGTGATTGAACTCTCGAGAACTTTACTCAGGTGACCTTTCTTAACCCCCGGGTACAAACTGTCTGAGGCTCTGAGTGAAGCTGGCTATCGCATGAGACTTTAGTCCACCTCGTTCTTTTTTTTTCAGGCCTCACTCTCCCAGGTTCCCGCTGCCAACTAGAACAGTAAACAAAAGGAGACTGTGGACTCTGTTCCCCCGACTTTCCAGGACAGATGGGGGAAAGAGATGATGAGGGCAAGTGACCCATGATTCAGGGCAGCCTACAGTCAGGGTTCTGGTGTGACTGAGGCAAAGCTCAGTTCCCAGGAAATTCAGAGCTGGTGCCTCTGTTGGGGGCTCTAGAAAGAAGAGTTACTGATGGAGAGGAGCAGTGTTACCAAGAAGGTTGGATCCCCCACTGGCCTACATCTGCCTGTCACTCATGCTGTGAAAGCCTGGCTCATACAAGTCTCTTCGGTATATTTTCTAGATGGACACTATCCTCTAGGGGCTGGTTTGGAATCATGGACACAAGTCTTGGTTCTGATGCTACTTCTGGACATAAATTGATCATTTCTCCCCACCCCCAACCATAAAACAGGAATATTTAGCTAGGTACATAATCGTTTTCATGGGTTTTTGGCTCGGATTATATTCATTCACATAAAATTACTTGCAAGCCACGATGGAGTGTAAAATGACAGGTTATTTCTGACCATTCTTGTTACAAGTACCGAAGAGAACTGATGCCATGTTCTTCTCATTTATCTGATGCTTTCCGTTTTTAAAAATCTTGTTTTCTTATTATTTCAAACTGTATGTGTCTGTGTGTGGGTGAGTGCTGGAGCCTGCAGAGGCCAGAGCTGTCAGGTCTCCTGGAACTGGACTTAAAGGTAGTTACAAGCTGCCTGATATGAGTGCTGGGAATTGAACTAGGGTCCTTCCAACAAGCATCGTTATGTGCCCTTAATTGCTGAGCCATTTGCTTAGCCCCTTATTTTTTTTTTTTTAGTTTTTGATACTTGGGGACAGACAGTAGGGCTTCTGAAGCTTATGATCCCTAAGCTCTGCCCTTGGGATCAGAGAAGACTAGGGAGGGAGGCAGTAGGTTCAGTGGCTTGTGTGAGTTTTCTGTGCTGGGTCGAGGCTCAGCTGAAGTCTGAGGAGCTTTAGCCTCATTGCTAGTACATGCTGGAGACAGAAATGTCAAAACTAGACCCCTACTGCACGCTGAGACAGAAGATGGTTACTTTTAAGTTTGAGCTCATACTGTGTCCAGACACTATATCCACCATCTTAACAAGCTAGAGAACTAGGTATTATTATGCCCAGTTTACAGATGAGGAGGTGGATAATTCTCATTTTTTTATAAAACTGAAAAACATAAAGCCGTAGCTCAAACCTAGGTTATCCACATGCAAGATTCCCTGCATCCAGCCTTGTTGCTTCCTCGGGAGCCTGCCTGCTTATAGAACCTAATCCGGGGTGACTTTCTTACCTGGACCGCTCCTCTCAGGAGGAAGGCTGATGTGCCGTGACAGATTTGGCTGTCTATTGCTCTTCCTCTTGTACTTCCTATGATGAGACCCTGCTCTCCTGTACTCTGCCCTGACTCCTCCCTCTCTCCTCCAGTCCCAAAGAAAGGCCAACGAGTCAAGCACAAATGAAGAGCCTGCAGAGAACTCCCTGACCCCATAGCTACAGGCCCAGAAATCCTGGGACAAAAAACAAACAAACAAACAAACAAACAAAAACAGAATAAAAAAATGTGCATACAACTCTGCTCAAGAGGCCACATAGACTAAAATACAACTGACTGACATTTTTTGGAGCTGTTAGAAAGCTCAAAACAGGGATTTCCAGTTTGCTTGTGTTTACCAGTAAGAAAAATGGACAGCCTTCTTGGTGAAAGGACATACCAAATCCATATGTTAGTGAGGGGTGGAGTCTGAGCTGGAGCTCAGGCACTAAATGAACATGTCTCTCTAGCTTTTCCCACTGCCAGCTCATCCTTTATGGGATGATGGCTCTCTCAGGAGGAAGGCTCAGAGTAGAGATCTGTGCAAAGCCCAGAAGCCAGGGCCCCTCCCTGGCCTCTGCTTTGATCGGCTCACACTCCTGTTGAAGAACAGGAAGTGTTTCATCTTTCAGTTCTGAAAGTGCATTTTGGGGACAGGAGAGGAGAGTTGGAGAAAAGGGCTCCAGTACATGAAGGTGAAGAGCGACCAACAGTTTACTCTTGCTTAAAGAACAGAAAGATCTAAGTAAGATCAGACATTTAAGGAAGAGCTACAGGTTGACACTGAGCCCTAAGGCAGAACATGATCCCAGGAAGAGCTTCCTCAAGCCCCAGAGTGGATATGGGGGAGCTTTCTTCTCTGCCAGTTCCTTCTCTGCTCTGACAGAGCTGGATGCCAGGGAGGTGAGAGTGGGGTTGAGTGGGCACGCGGTGGGGAGGGGTGCCAGGCACGTCATACAACCTCCAATGTTTACCTCACTCTGCTAGCACCCACAACTTCCCCTGCTAAGGGAGGAAAGAGGAATGCATTATTCAGTTTAATAATTCATACAAATTGAACAGTTGACTGTGTGAAATAAAGGGGCTTTAAGAGGGCAAAAAAGAAATATTCCTGAGTCTTCTTTAAAAGGACAGGAGTATGAAGATGATGTTTTTGATTACCTTTCTCTAGACTACAGATGATGCCTGTGGAATTAGCAACCAACCGCTCCCTTGGAGGGAAGGGAGCCCCTCCCTTCAATGATAGGTAGCTTAAAGTCCAGGAATCTTTTTTATAAAGCAAGTTTGGTTTAGGAATCAATCTTCTTGTTCGGCCCTATTTACCCAGCTAACAAGATTTTTTTTTTTCCCCTGAAAAGCTGGTTTTACAGCAAAGAAAACTGAGGTAAAAAAAAAAAAAAAAAAAAAAAAAAAGGGTTGGTAGCAATACCTGTACTAGAATCCAGTCCTCTCCTGCTGGCACAGTACCCGTGGTGATATCCCCACTGCACCCTCTCACCCCTCTACTCCCCACAACTCAGAAGCCATGAACACCAAGCAATCAGAATCAGCAGCCAGGAGCCTTGACCTTGTCTGGTAAGGCGTTGGGGTGAAGGTCTTGCAAGGGCATCCCAGAAAGCTGTCCCCTCGTACATCACAAGCTGGAGGCCTCTGAGACATACTGCCCGCTGTTCTGGACAGGACTAGTTGACCTATGTGGGCAGCCAGGATGAGTGACAGGAGAGTGGGTGAAGGGGAGAGTCCACCCAGAAGATGGGGTCTGGGAGTGGGCTGAGGGCTAGACCCCAGGAGCCTCCAGATCACACTAAAGCTTTGTACCTGGAGTCATTGCTAGATCTGATCCGTGTCATCGTCTGACGCTTTCTCAGGGGTCTTTATGTGGCTGTGAGAAACAGACTGTTTTGGAGAGTTATTCTAGGTATCTAGCCTAGGCTGGTCGCGTGCTCCTGCTTCTGCTTCTGGCTCTCCAGTGCTGGCGTTACAGGCACACACCACCACACTTGGTGAGTACACGTTATATATAGCACAGGCAGAAGAAGGAATCCAGAGAGAAGGATTTTTAGTAATTCAGAAGAAAAAAGAAAGCGGCTTAGATCCTGGTGGTCAGAATGCAGGTGGTAAGAAGGGATTGGAGTCTGAATGTTTTTAAAAAGTAGTCAACTGGGGTTGGAGAGATGGCTCGGTTGTTAAGAGCACTGGCTGCTCTTCTGAGAGGACCCGGATTCAATTTTCAGCACCCCCATGACAGCTCACAACCCTCTGTAACTCTGTTTCCAGCAGATCTGATACCCTCTTCTGGCCTCCACAGGCATTTGAACACGAATGGTGCACAGACACAGATATAGAAAAACACCCATATACAAACAATCAATAATAATAAATTTAAATTAAGAAGTAGTTAACTAATAGGTTTTCTTATGGACTAAATGTAAGGAGACATGAAAAGGAATTGGGGATGATGCCAGTGTTTGGGCCTGTGTCCTGGAAAGGTTGGAGAAGCCTGGGGGAGGGACAGCGGGAGTTCAGCCTCAGACACACGGAGATGGCAACGTCTGTTAACTTAGATGAGGGAAATGTGGCACAGATTGCTGGATGCATGAGCGATGGGTTATGGGCAGTTTTGGTAGCACCACAGGTTCATACACAGGCTTAGAACTGGAGGAGGCCATCAAGGGGGGGACAGACAGAACAGAGAAGGCCAAAGACCCTGTATGGAAACCTTATAGCATCAAGAGGCCAGAGAGAACAGAGACTGAGCAGCGAGCAGTGGGATGACCAAGGAAACCACGAGCAAGTCGGGTTCTAGAAGCCATGTGGACGAAGGGTTTCCAGGGGAAGGAGTGATGGGCGGGGTCTGATGTTGCCCTAGGAGGTGAGAGCAGGTTGAGAACTGTTGGATGTAGACGCTGGAAGACTTTGGTACCCATGGCAGGAGCAGCACTTGACACCTAAGCCCATGGAACGCTGGTTTGACCACTGATTGTTACTTAAGGTTTCTTTATCGTGAATTTTGCCTTCTCAATCAGACTGTAAACGCTGTAGCACCAGGGATGATGAGTCAGCCTGTTCCCAGGGCACCCGGTCCTTGGCAACCATGGGGCCTTATCAAGCCTGTTGTAGGTTCTTTGTGGCTTGCCAGCTCACCCTGCCGCCGGGACAATGGCTAGAGCAGTTATCCTGGTGCTTGCTTACCTTGGACACAGCATTTGAGCTCCTTCGGGTCTGTGACGCTCTTCCTGCTTTCCCGGATCACAGCTCGATTCTTCTTGGTTTCTCCCCAGAGGTTGGTGCCTCCGTACATGCTAGGAATGTTGAGAACAGCGATGCCTTCCAGGAAGACATTGCTCAGGTCCACCTCAACTCCGTCACACTGCGAAGCAGAGAGAAAGCGGGGATCACTGTGGGGCTGTGCATGGTGGGGTTTCTCAAAGGGTGTGGCAGGGCCTCGGCCACCCCACCACAGTCAGTCAGAAACTGAGTATCTGGCAGCTGCTCAGACTTAAGGCTCTGACCACTGTAGGGAGATGGAGCCACCCAGTCCTGGCCGGCTCTAGGAAAGACGGCGCAAGACTTCCAAAGAGCCAAAAACACTTATGGATGCAATTTAAGCCAAGGCAGTTGCCAAATTGTCTTCCAGCCCATCCTCATACTCTTGAGTTTGGACCCTTCCTGATCACTGTGAAGATCTGTAGTGACGCTGGGTCCAGAAGCCAGTATTAGGGAGATCCTCAACAAATGACAATTTTCACTTTATTCCTTCATTTCATCCTTTCCCGCCGCCTGGTAAGGATGGTAAGGTTTGGGAGCCCTTGCAGTTTGCCTGGCTCTCACAGCTGCTGTAAAGTGTGGATCTGGCTGAAGCTGCCGAGTTTCTTTATCTAGTTTCTACCACCCTGCCCCCAACCCCCGGGAGGTTTAAAAGACTGGAAGGCTCTAGCCTGTGTGCTGCACCTAGCTGCAAAGCTATCCTATTTTGGCATGATGCTTACCAATGCAGCAAAACTGCGCTGGCTTTGATCCTTCTCCCTCACTAAGGATTATGGGTAATTTATTTCCTTCACAGAAGAACAAAGGGGACCCAAAGAGATGTGCTTTATTATCCAAGAGTGCACAGGTAAGTAGCACATTTGTGGAACCTGACTATTAGGTATATGCTTTTTTTTTTTTTTTTTTTTTTTTTTTTTCTTAAGAAAGGAAAAAAAAACTCAAAAGTATACAATAACCATCTACGGTCACCTTGGTTATCTACTGCTATGGTCTGGATGCCTCCATCAAATCCATGGTGGGGGATTAATTCCATTGTCACAGTATTAAGAGGTGGGGCCCAATTAGGATTAGATGGGGTCTTGAGCTCATGATCTCATTAGCCTTGTCAGAAAGGGAAGGAAACCACAATGAGCTCCTGCTGCCTCCAGACCGCAGGGCGCCCAGGAGCAAAAGGCCCTACCCCATGCAGCCCCTTGACCCTGACCTTGAATTGTGAGGGCTAAACTTTTGTTATTTACTATTCGCCCCATGTGTGGTATGCAGGAACACCAGACAATGGCCTAAAATACCCAGAAATCAACCTCTCAGTCTCCACCGGAGGAGGATGGGAGAGTTGGGTCTGGGTATCACTCGGTGACCTGCTGCCTGACTTCTCTGTCGTCCCTAATCAGTGTTGTCACCCTCCAGACTTGTCCCCCAGCTGTAGAACAAGAATACAGTGAGCGTTTCTGGTAACCGTCAACTCATTTCTCCACCGGGGAGATTGGATTCTTTGAAAGTTCTAGGAGGGTACAGACTCTTTCTTCTAGCTTCCCCCATTGGTCCTATCCTCTGCCTCGGAGCCAGGGGGCGTGGCCTTTCTTCTCCTTGCATGTAGCCAATCCAGTCATCACATCACCAGGGCGGCTGGTCATCCCCACGGTGTGCGTGGGTCTGTGGCTGGGGCCCCAGGGAGCTGCATGCTTTCTTAGCATGCACAAAACCCCGGGCTGCATCCCTAGGAGTGAGTACACCAGTACTGTGGCACAGAGCTCAGGAGGCAGAGGCGAGAGGGTCAGAAGGTCGAGGACAGCCTTGGTTCCACAGTGAGGTCAAGGCCAGGGTGGGATGCAGGAGACCCCATCTCAAAAGCCAAGAAAACGACTACCATCACCACCAACAGAAAACCCCCTCCAACAAAAAATAAAAACGGCCAAACTCACTGACTATTGCCACACCACCCCGTCCCTTATGATGGCTGCCTGACTGGTGTATTCGGGAGCACTGGAGCACAGAGGAAACTGAGTCCGTTGTTTAGCACCACACACGGCGCAAGCGGAAGCATACAGATTTCGAGGTAATCACTGAGCATCATGCTTAACGACTTCCTTTTCCTCCCACGCATCTGGCTGCGCAACCTCTGGGCAGAGTGTGGCAAACCTCCTGACCTCCTCTTCGGACTTTTTTTGCTTTGATTGTTGTGCTCTGTACATACCACAGTCCCCCCCCCCCCCCGGGCTCCCTGGCACCATCCCTGGCATAAAACAAAAACAAAAACAAAAACAAAAAACCAGCAGCACAGACAGTATTTGGTGGGACAGGTGGCGGCCACAGCAGTATTTCTTGGGGCTGGAATTCTATCGAATTAGCGTGTCCCTAAAACAGGACACGTGCAAAGCACCCATAAAGGTATAATGCGTTACCCACCATTGTCCGTATCGTGGATGTGGGAAGAGCCTCGTTAGCTCTTTTGTTTGAAGCAGAATAACGATGCTGCCACTTCCTCCAGGACGGGGTCAACTCAGTCACCCTGACTCTCATCTTTCTCTAGGATTCCCTCTCTTGAACTTAGGCAGGATTGAAAAATATAACACACAAGGCCTTATACTTAATTGATTTTATCTGGTTCTTGGTTCAAGCCTTTTCCAGTCTAATCAGGTTGTCATTCTGTGACCTTTGCCCCAGTTTGCCCATCATTTGGGGTGTAAGTGATAGAATGGCAAACCCAGGGATCAAGGCTCTCCTTGGTCACTTTAAGAGGCCAAACATGGTACAGTAGCAACCTTAGCGTGTTTTACATTATCCAGCATCTTCAGGACTCTGCTCCTACCAGCCTGTTTGCATTTTGAGGTAGATTCACGGAGCTCTGAGATGAGGCGGACTTAGGAGAACATGTCCACCTGCCTTTCATAAACGAGGCCTAGTGGGGTAAAGAAACCTCCTTGTGGGGATCTGATTTATGAATGGGGGAGCTAGATGAAAATGGAGGCCTGCAGACCCCAATCCTGCATTCTTCCCATCAAAAGAGAAGACACCATTCTAAATGTCACATCAAATTTTCTAACCCCTTTATCAGAAAAGTAATGAAAGAATTTATCTTAAGTCAATTATATCACCCATGCATGGGTGTCAATCATCAAGTCTAGTTTCCAGAGACTAGAAAGAAGTGCCTCAATACGTAGTTTCACAGTACACCCTTTTGTCTTTGGGAAACTGGTAAAATCTGTCGCTTGTCTCTTGCTGGTTAGAAATCCCCGTTTTCTAGATTTACCAGTGTGACTTCTGAGTGATAGCTAGAGAATTTCCAACAACTTGGAATCAAATGTGTATGAATTTTCCAAGGCCAATAAGTTCTCCATTGTTCTGCCTTAGACATGGCAATGACTTTAGCATCTGTTCCTCCATTTTTAATTTGAAACCTGGCCTAGTTTCCTTATCTGTTGCTGTGATAAACAGTCACCAAAACCAAGCAGGGGAGGTAGGGTTTACTTGGCTTGCACCTCCCAGGTCACAGTCCAACTGAGGAAATTGAGGGCAGGAACTTCCTGGAAGTAGGAGCTGAATCAGAGGCCATTGAGGGGTGCTGCTTACTGGCTTGCTCAGCCTATGTTCTTATGCAGCTCAGACCATCTTCCCAGGGGTGGTACCAGCGCAAAGTGCTGGGTCCTCCTCTATCAACCATCAGCCCAGACAGTATCCCACAGACATGCCCACAGGCCAATCTGATGGAGGCAATTTCTCTATTGAAGGGTCTCCTTTCCAGGTGCCTCAAGTTTGTGCCAAGCTGATTAAAAACTAACTAGCAGAGATCCACTACGAATATAGAAAGGAAGAAGACTTCTAGAAGGGCATAGCCTTCCTGAACTATCCTTTCCATGTTTTGTTTTGTTCTCTTTTTATTGTTTTGCTTCAAACATCATCTAGTATTCTGAGCTGCAGCCTTTCGAGAGCCAGACTTATACAGGTCTGAGGAATTCATTTGTGCAGGGACTTCTGGGTGTGGCCGCATGCTGCCTTTGTGCCTTTGTGTACAGCCCCCTTAACACATGGTCTCACCCTGGCCTCCTTGTTGCTGGGTCACAGTGACTTTGAGTCAAGACCCTCAGCTAGGCACGGTGGTGGTGCACACCTGTAATCCAGCTACACAGAGAAACCCTGTCTCCTGTCTCGAAAAACAAAAACAGAAACAAAAATAAAACACAACAAGCCCCTCCTCTTTCCCTTTTCCTTATCAGTGTTTAATGATCTGTTAAGAGTTTATCTTGGAAAGTCTTTTTACTGGCCCACCCTTCTTATATTATTGCTAATTAGGAATTTAGGCTCTGGCTCTCTGTGCCAAAACTTTCCTGCACTTCAAAATGAGCTTTCCTCAGCTCCGTGCCTAGAATTGTCCCCTCTGCAGTATCTCTTCCGAGATCAGATGGCTACTTCCCTTCATGGCTGGAATAACTTTCACAAGCACCTCCATTTACTCATCATTGACCGAAATATCTCTTCCCTTCTGAGAAGCCATGACAGTCACAACTACACTTGGCAAGACTCCCTTGGGCACCAGGCTGCCTTTGCCTACATTGTCTCTTGGGATCCTGGTGGCGAGGGAGAAACCACCGATACCCCCAGTGGGTGGTAAGGGCACTGGCTCAAGGTCACGGGACGTGCCACTGCGCAGATGCAGAAGTAGGCTGCCAAGGCAGGCACTGAATGCCAGATTCCACTCTGGAGATGAAGCAGTAAAGCTGATGCTGGGTTTACAGCAAAATTCAGCTTGCAGCTGTTGCTTGAATAATTGAATCTCCCACTGCTGTTCTATCTTATAAGGGCTTAGACATCAGTGTTATTAAATCCCTTCTCTAGGCCAGATTTGTTTTTTAAAAACAACCCATAAAACCAAAGGAGTATACCACCAGCACTCTCCCTGACAAACTGTATACCACATAGCCGCCTTTCTGCCTTGCCTGCAGTTGAAGTGTCCAGCTAGGCAGGTTAACTTTGTAACTGTAGCTTCTCGAATAGAAGAATAGCCATCCTCTGCTGTCTCCCATTCTCCACCCATCCAATGTCAAGCGGGAGGGCCCTGATGTCTTTGAAGTTTCTACCTGGCTTTGGAAAGAACACCCCTGGGCTGGGAGACGGAGGGATTTACACATTGGCTCTGAGACTGCTTCGGTGATTCTGGCCTGGTCCTTAAATTTCTCTCAGCTTTAAGGAGCCACCTGGAAGATGGGGGGTGGGGTGCGGATGGCCAAGATTGGTAAGAGGCAAAGGCAACTCCTAACTCCTGCATTATGGGAGTTCTCCCATCTCCAGTGCCAGGAAAGCATGCCCTCCCCGCCACCCCCAGGTCACGACCCTGCTCCCTCAGTTCGGCTAGAGCAGCTTAGTTCTGCCCCTCCTCTGCACACCTGCCTCCTAGCCACCGTCTCCATTTCCTCCGGAACTCCCTGAAGATGCAAGGCTCGCTGTCCTGAGTCTGGGAAAGCGGAGTCTGGAATGCAGCCCTGTAGACCTAACTGGAACACTAGCCTGTTCCTGAGCTAAATCCTTCCAAGTGTTCCATGACGTCATCCGGCTCCCCTTCCCGGTGGCTCCAGAGAGAGCCTGGAGGCCTTTGCATGCCGCCCTGAGCTTGGCTGGGGCTCTTAGGGGGGTTGGCAGGCTGAGGTTGCTCGCTGAGCTGAGCTGCACGCATCCAGGCGGTTTACAGCCAGGCCATGGGGCTCAAGCTGGCACTTAAGGGCGAGCACAGACCCCGGATCGTACTGTACTGCGCACAGTACACGGGGTGCTGCTTCCAGGTGCAGGCTCCACGGGGGCCACCTAAGCTCACCCGGCTTCCGCCCCTCGGGGCGCGTCCAGGTTGCTGGCTGCAGCCCACGGCAGTCCCAGCCCCCACAGTTTTGCCTTCTTTAGAGGGGGATGGTTCTTTTGGTTAGAGGATAGTTGGATAGGTAACCAGAGACCAGGTCAGGAGGCCGTGCTTACACCCTCTCCAGCACGGTGCTTTTGGATCTCTGCATTTCTAGGCCAAACCTAGACTCTCCCATCTGTCTTCAGCGGAGGGGGGGGGGGGGGTTGGACATTAGAGGGGGGGGAGGCAGAAAATCATGCACCTTGCAGGCCCCCCTCTCGGCCCTGAAGGGGGGGGGGGGGGGGGGGGGGGAGAGGCCTCCTGCATTGCCCTGCCAACCCTTTTCTGGAGGTCCCCGGGGAAATTTCTTTGGCTACCTGTTTCAGTTTCTGGACTGCGTTATCCCTAACCTGGATTCTCCACACCACCCCGCCGGCAAGATGTCTCTGGTTTGGAGGCAGATTGTTTTGTATCGAAGCTCCACCCTCCACCAGGCTGGGTCTGCTCCTGAGCAAGGAGGTGGAGCTCAGGGCCGAAGAGTTCTGGGAGATCTCGGAGCCTCTGGGCTTCTAGCTCCTCTCAAGTTCCTTTTCGCCTTTGCGTTGTTCTGATATGCCCCTCCCCATTTCCCTTTTGTTTTAATCTTCTTCTTAAGGATATTTCTGAAAGTGCAGAAAGGTTGAGAAATAAAAGACCCAGCGTAAAAGTTATACCTAGGCAGTCAATCTTGTTCAGGGTGCATGTGCACTTTGAACTTTCTGCAGCAAACCTGATTTTCTCTTTTCCTACGCAGATGCTGTTTGTCTTTAAACAATAAAGACTTGAAAATTACTTCAATCATCATCACTCTTCAATGGCAATCATAATTCCTTAACTTTCTTAACAGTCTTCTTTTTTCAAATTACTGAAAAATTTTCTGAAAATGTTACCACATTTCGTTGATGCATTTCTCTCTCTCTCTCTCTTTTTTTTTTTTTTTTTTTTTTACTTTTTTTAAGCTATACATTTCCTGTACTTTTTTTCTTTTTTGGAGACAAGAGTCTGAGGATGAGATGAGCCTTTTTCGTGAGTGACAAAACACAGCATGTAGCTCTTCTGCTGAGGAATATTGGGCTGTATCCATAGAAAATGCCTCTTAATTAAAGTGTAGAAGGAGAGGGCTGAGGTCGAGGTAGACCACATCCTGACCTTTGACTGGGTTCTAGCTGCTGGGGTATGTGGCCTCCTTTGATGCTTGGGCTCCATGTCAGAGCTTCAGACCAAGCCTGAAGGTCAGGGGTTGGGGGACTGACATAAGCCTGGGCAACCCTCCCCTCCTTTGCCTCCTTTCTGAGGGAACAACACAGCAACAATCGTCATACAAAGAGAATGCTCCGTTAAGCCTCCCTGAGTAGTCCAAAGTCTAAGATGAGTGGTGGGCAGGATCGGCTCAACAGGCCTGGCAGCCTCAAGGGTACATCAGGGTTCTGGGGAAAGCTGACCCTGTCTGATGTGTCCTCTTTAGTTTGGAAAGAAGGTAGTAGCTGAGGCTGCTAGTTAGCTGGCTTAGTAACTGCCTGTTCTGTGTGGCCAAAGACTTGGGGCCTATTTCCTTTTGTTTCTGCCACACATAGCCCAAACTGCCCCTTGATACCTGATAAACCTCAACCTCCCTGAGATGCAGTGGCTCTTAAAGCTGTTTCGGGTGTCTAGCAGGTAAGCGATGCTGCTGCTCTCTGCATTTCCTTGCTTTCATTTCCTCTTGGATGTGGCATGTGTCCTTCATGTCCGTCCCCCCCCCCAAGAGACATGAAGCTCAGAAGAAGGTAAGGACAGTGTTCCATGCTCTGTGCTCTCCACAGACCTAGGTATGTTTCACCTGCATAGGGTGCTCAACAAGGTACCTGTGAATTGAAACCAAAGCACTTTAAAGACATCCCCATTTCCCTCAAATGGAAAAATAAGCTGTTCCATGAAGAACACTGACAAAAATCGCCCTCTCAGATGAATCTGCCCAACCTCTCTAGATGAATATAGCAATGGCCAAGTGAAGTAGACTCAGTGTCCAGGGCAGGGAGAGATGCCAGTGATAACCCTAGCCTGCAGGAAGTAATCCTCTGACCATGGCTAAAGCCTCACACCCTACACTGCACATAGTGTAGAGGAAGAGGCATGGGAGGCTTGGTTGATGAGAGAAGACGAAGCTTCATCAAGAATAAGAGGGAATGTCCTCTCTGCTAGATTCAGGGATGGAGCGGAAATAGGATGGGACCCAGTCCCCAGGTGCCTCCTCAGGTCAGTGCTGGAGACCTGTGCTGCTAACTGCTTCCCAGCAAGGTCTGCAGGAAAAAAACTTAAACAAAAACAAGGAGAAAAGAGCAAGCAAAAGCTGTGTTCTAAGGTAGAAACACTCCTACTGTAGCCAGTAGCAAGATACCACAGCGTCAACAGAGAGGAGAGCTGGGAAAAGAGATACCATCAGGCAGGCCGGCTTTGATGCTCTGCTGGCTAGAGGCAACAAGACCCAAAAGGAATCTCAGACCTCTATATCTGCAGGGCCAGAATGAGAGAATTTCCACAGACAGCTATGGCCAGAATTGGAGACTTTGCTGTGAGTGTAAGAAAAGCACCCAGGGAAATCACTGTATTTGTTTTCTTTAAGAGAGGAACAAGAGTGAATGCTTTCAGAGTTAATGTCTGATAGGTATCGTGAGGGAAGAAGCCGTGCTATGTGGAGGAGAGAGCAGCCCTAGGAGGACAGTCTGTCTCCATACAAAAATGGGTCTGGCATGTAGGTAAACCTGACAGGCAATTGCCTGTCCAGGGTTCAGAGAGGCTACTTGATATGACTTTAGGAGCCGCTGTCTGTTGTGGGCAGTAAGATAATAGCATCCACCTGTAATAACGCACGTCTTTTTAGCAGCTTATGAAACAGGCTCGCCGAATATTTTATACCTAATCCTCTTAACTTTCAGTGTCAGTGTTTACATGCTCGTTATGCAGACGAGGAAACACTGGTTCCATGGAACTTTCTTTCCCAAACTTCTGTTCCGTGCTTGTCTTCCCTCAGCCTCAGGGTCTCTGTATGAGAGGCAAGTGGTAAGATGGAGAAGCCAGAGCTCCGTAAAGAGCACGTTCGAGAGGTCTGCCAGCACTGTGCTGTTCTCTGTGAGGCAAAGGGGAGACCAGGAGGGGCTGGGCAGGTAACTGCCATTAGGAGCACTTGATGCTCTCCCAGGGGACCCGGATTGGGTCCCCAGCACCCACACAGCAACTTACAGTTGTCTGTAAACTTCAGTTCCAGGGGACTGATACCCTCTTCTGGCTTCCAGGAATACTGTGCCCAAATGGTGCACATGCAAACACTCGGGCAAAAACTCATACGTGTAAAAGAAAACAGATCTTTAAGCAAAAAGAGTGACCAGGAGAGTTATTGGTCTATAAACGGAGATACGTGGGACCTGGGAATGAATGGCTCGTGGGAGTTAACGTGATACTATGTAGAAGACAGGTTGTTAGCCTGGTGAAAGGTAGTCAGTCACATGGAGGAGGGAGGAGGGTGATAATGCTGCGAAGGGGATTTCATTCATGTGTCCACAGATGCTCTGTATTAATTGGTGTGCCCAAATGCCAACTAGGGAATCAAAAGCAAGGACACACAACTCTTCTCCGTTATCAAGAAGAATGTTCTGAAAGTCCATGCTCTCTAGTCATGAACAGGCTTCTTGAGTGCTTCCTACCCTTCCGATAGTCAGGAGGATTATTATTAATAACCACTTATTAGAACGTGCTAGAATGACTCTTTTGTCAAGAGCGTCAGTTAAAAGAAAATGCCTTCCAGTTTGGGGAGCTGAAGCTTAGAATTTACTCTGGCAGGCTGGTGCGTGCTGCTCTGGAGGCCACTCTCCTGATCGCTCAGCCTCGACCTCCCAGCTGTGTGCTCCGCATTTTCTGACAGCCAGCTATGGTGGGCTGGCTAGCCTGGAAAGTAGCTGCCATCTGTGACCGGGATGATGGAGTTCTGGTGAATTTGTGTGGGCTCACGGAATGTGGCATGGAAGCCACATTCACACAACCTGCTTAAGAACATCCCATGGGCAGAAAATGTTTTCTCCCTCTTTAGCCTTACTCTGTTGCTGTGCCAGGAGGGTACAATGGTGCCTTTGACAGGGGCAGCTGGAAGGGGATGTTGGCAGAGAGGCTGGAAGTAGAGGGCTGCAGCTGGGGGTGGGGGCGGGGGGCTCAAGTTCATGTCCAGGAGTGAGCCTGCACTGGGTGCCAGTTTTCAAAACAAAACGGCTGTTTCTCGGAGCTCACAGTGGCAGGTTGCCTCAGAGTTGGACAGAGAGCAACGCCATTTCCTCTCCACAGCTCCACCTCTCTGAGCGCAGAAAAACTTCGGTGTTTTAGGGCTTTCTTGCTTTGGATGCAGATTAACAGGCTTTACTCGCTGCTCTAGAGAGCTGCGGGCAATGGGCTGGATGGGATTTTCTGAGGGTCCAACTCCTTTAGGCAGAGCAGGGTTGGTAGGCTTGGGACCTGGCAGGGCTCCAGAGCAGGTAGGCCTCTGGAAAACACACAGCGCTCAGAATGGAGGCCCTTTCTTCTGCCTTGCAGGGTCGCTTGCTCCACTCTCAGCGGCCAGCATGCTCATTGCCATACTCGCTCTGCCCACTCACTGCTTTCACTCAGTTCTGTGGGAAAGAGGTGGGAGAAGGCTGGCATTTCCTGTCCCGGTTCACAGTTGTCCAGACCCTCGGCGACAGTTCAGAGCTGGGTGTAGGATGTCTTCCCACTTTCTTGGGAGTTCGGAGGTTCTGAGCGCCGGGCTGTTGTTACCTCTGCCATCCGTTCCCCTCTTGGTGTTACAAACGGAGCAGGTGGCTCGCTTTTATTGCAGTAGCTGCCAACAAAGAGGTGTGACCTCAGGTGGTCCCTGGCAATTTCCATTCATGTTCACACTGTATAGGAGGCTTTCACGCTTTCGTTCGGCTTTACTGTCAACAAATCACTCCTGAGGAATTAGTCCTTTCGGGCTCTTTGCTGGTTCTGTGATTGCAAAATGAGAAGAAAGTCCTTGCTTCATATAGCTAACTATACATTGCACGCATCAAGTCTTGAAGGAGAGTTGGCCTGTTAGCTTAATACACATTAGTTGGACAGCGCTGTCCAACTGCACATTAATGCAGCGCTGTCCCTTTGTGGGTATCCTGTCATCGTGGGGGACATGTGGGCATCCCAGACCTAGATGTGAAACTCATCTGGTCTGAGATTATTTATTTTATTTATTTTGAGACAGGGTCTCACTGTGTAGCCTTGATTGGCCTGGAACTTGCTATGTAGGCCAAGCTGGCCTCCAGCTCACAGAGATCCACCTGCCTCTGCTGGGATTTAATGGCAGGGGCCCGTTGTGCATTTCATGATGAGCGGTTATATTTCCATGAGACTTCATGAAAATGA
Organism: Psammomys obesus; assembly: GCF_907164565.1. NCBI lineage: Eukaryota > Metazoa > Chordata > Mammalia > Rodentia > Muridae > Psammomys > Psammomys obesus. The sequence goes on from NW_026596064.1 coordinate 2,773,478, forward strand.
CGAGGCTTACACATGGGATACAGGGTTGTTACGGGGATTGAATTGGACATTGTATGGAAGCGCTAGGACATGTGAGTCGTAACAGAGTTGAGGTGCATGTATTTTTGCGTTAGGATGTTCAGTCAGTCCTGTGGTAGACAGCGTCTCTGCCCTTCATTAAAGAGTCAGTTATTTTCCCTCTGCAACTTCACAGGCCCTAGAAAAAGATTTCTCCTTTACAGCCCATAAAACATATTTGTTTATTCTATTCATTGTTGGACAGTAGAGGGAATAAAAGGATTAGGATATTTTTTTTTCCTTCCTTCCTGAAGTACCTGAGTCATAGAGTGTGGTAAGAAGGATCATGGACTCCTTTCAATAATCTAGAACATCTAAGACCATCTAAGAAGCTAGACCATTTCTCACAGACAGCCTCTCACTGCACATTCTTACCTTGACAGATACATTGTTTGGGGGGGGGGGGTTATTCTTTTACCAAGGGACTTTGGCAGGCAAAAAGCTAAGCTCTCGGGGGCAGAGGTTATCTGACAGAATCTTCCAGTTACTTGCTGAGGACAGGACTCTAACCCAGAAGGTCAGTGATGTGACTCCTGCCTCAATCCTCTAAGACTTCCTGGGGCCAACCTATCAGACACACAACACACCACCCAGCTGTTTTTGAGAAAATGTGGGGATGAGGCTTAATCTTTAAAAGTCACTCCCAAGTCCTTGGAAGACACAAAGTACATTATTGTCAGGAATCTGAAGACAAAGGAAAATCAAAGCAATTCACAAAAAACAAAGGCAACAGCAGAGAAGGGAAAAGTAAAAGCATATAGACGAAGAGGCTTGGCATGGATGGCAGGGTGCACACTACCGGGAAATAGAAGAAGAGGGTCACTTGAGGGAGAGAAGAAGTTGCACCATAGCTGAAAGCAAACAATGGGATTTCAATAGGGGAATTAGCGAAAAGTTTGTCCTGAGTCAGTGGAACGTTGAGTCCATGAAGGAGACTTGTGGTCAATGCCCAGGGAAGAGGTAGGGAGGCATGCCTGGTGGGACCCTGTTTGAAAACGGAGTTTAAAAAAGGCAATAGAATTAGAGCTCCTCAAGAGGCTTCAGAATACCATGCATCAAAAGAGGCCAGTAATACTAGCACTGCTACCCTGCTTGGTGAGACTGTTGGTTACTTTTCTTTCTTTTTCTTTTCTTTGTTTGCTCCTCAGGATTTTCTGATGCGTTTGTCATTTTGACCTTTGAAATCAAGGCAGGGGCCTCTGGAGCACTGAGAACTGGTGGATGGGCTGGGAAAAGCAGCCTGAAGGGGCCAGAGCTGCTTTAAAAAGGCTACATTGTGGCTGGTGCTAGATACAGGGGCCTCTCACCTTGAGATCCCTGCGCTTTTACTTCTAGCAGTTTTATTTTCTCACTCCTTCTCCCATGAAGATGCTTCCATTTAATCTACTCTCATTGCTTGGGCTAGATGGCCATTCCCATTTATTTGCTCCATGTTTTGAAAGGCTAGCAAAGTTAATGTGATGCCAGAAGAGGTCACTGGTTAAAGATTCCCTCCCTTACAAAGTAAGAGTCTGCAAAACAGCAGGGGGTGCGGCTGAGCAAGGCAGGATCAGAAAATACCCAGTTGGTCCCCGAGAGCCATGGTGTCTTTTCTTTCACACACTAAGTGAACTTGATTAAGCTAATTAATCTATGAAGCCTTGGATGATTTTTGAATAGAAATGGCTGATGAGACTGGCAGGGTGAGTCTGGGGCTTAAGGCACTTGCTATTGTTGTGTAATAGTTTCCTCCAAAAGATTGAAACAGTCTATCCCACAGGGAAACTCTTTAAACACGAAGGTAAACAACTCAAAACAGCTTCAGGAAGTTCCTGAAATTGACCAGATTGAATAGATGCCTCCCTACCAGAGGGGCAGAGCCATGTTGCAAAGACCCGGAAACCACACCAGCTGCTGTCTGGAAGAAGCAGATACTAACTGAGCTGCCTGGAAAGGACACTCTCCAACCTTTTTGAGGTGCATGCTGGTTGTGCAGTGTGCTCCAGGTTCCCAGCTCTGTGAACTGTCACCCATGTGGGGGTGGGCCTTGGTGACCCAGCTCTTTGAAGTATTTCTGCTCCATTGGTTTACCAAAGTGGACTTTAGTGTTCTCTGTACTTTGGTTTCTTGTGGGTTTCCTATCTGGGATGCGTGGACATGGCAGGGAAAGTGTCATTACACAACAAAGACCCACAACACACATGATGGAGACAGAGAACAGACTCTGACGGCCACATCAGTGTTGTGTGGCTCACAGAAACACACCACACATGCATGCACACACACATTTACACACACAAATGCAGTTTTAAAAATGGTGTTGGGTTGGACTGGCTCGCCAAAGGAGTCGGCTCAACCTTAAAATTGATCTGACTCATTTGTAAAGGCTTTTGTTCCATCTGAGACATCACCTAACCATCTGGATTGGTATTCATTGTGTAGCCCAGGCTGGCCTCAAGCTTGCCGAGACCCTCCAGTCTCAGCCTCCTGATTCCTGGGATCACAGGCCACTACACCCTGCTTTCTGAAGCATCTGCTCACACACAAGCTGTGCTCTGAGAATTTAGAATTTTTATAGGCAAGATTCCAGTTATCCATTGGGTTGGATGTTATTGCTGGCACAAGGCCCTGAAAACTCTCCTTTTTATTTTTAATGATAAATCAAAGAGGCCTAAACATTTTAATGGAAGTTAAGTTCATATAGCATATAGTTATGTTGAAGTATACAATTCAGTGATATTTAGTACTCTCATCCACATTGTCTTTTTTTTTTTTGGAGGGGGGATTTCAAGACAGGGTTTCTCTGTGTAGCCCTGGCTATCCTAGAACTCACTTTGTAGACCAGGCTGGCCTCCAACTCACAGAGATCCACCAGCCTCTGCCTCCCCGAGTGTCACCATTCCCGGTTCACATTGTCTTTTAAAAGTACCTTTATGAGACTCGTTTATGTCATTTTCATTTTGTTGTAATGAAGGCACTGTGCAGCACCCCCGTGTTCAAGCTTGGGCACAGCAAGTTCTCCAGGTGCTGGGTCAGAGGGGCCACACCCACTTTCACACCTGTGTGCACAGCGAGACTGCTCCCCATTGGCGGTGTCTCAACTCTAGCTTCCACACCTCATGACCAACGGTGGACTGGGCATTTGTGGAGCACTAGAGAGCAGTTAAAAGTAAGGAGGCAGTGGGTTATTGAAGCACAGGCCTGTAATCTTAGAATGATGGTGTGGAAGGTGCGCCTTAGGCAGGGGCCGAGTGTGATTTTGAAGTCAGCCTGGGCACCTTAAACAATCAAACAAAACTCTTAAACAATCAAACAAAACAAAAACCCCAAATCAAATCATCGTCCAAATAGCAAACCAGTTCCATATTGCCTGGAAGTGATGTCAGAACACTGGTGTGTGTGTGTGTGTGTGTGTGTGTGTGTGTGTGTGTGTGTGTTTTAAAGGAAGAAGACAGGCTGTGGGGTTTTCAGTTTTACCTATATTTCTTTGATCAAAATCTGTTTAAATGAATGATATAATATTGATAAATGCCAAATAAGAGGGAAATAGATCTATGTTCTTAACACTTTCCTGTATTTTCCTAAATCCTTAATTAAAAAGAAAAGAAAAGAAAGAAAGAAAGAAAGAAAGAGAAAGAGAAAGTAATTGATGCACAGAGATCCTGCCCTGCTGTGGGTAACAGTATTCTGAGCACCTGCCAGATTTGGACGACCTTCCCATCTGGGCTCATATTAGTGTAGCCTTTCCTTGTGAACATTATCTTAAAGATTAGCTTAAATACCAATGCCTTGGGGGATTTCTTATTTTCAACCTGGAAAACTGGATATTTCTACAGGACGTGAGATGAATCCTCCAGTCAAAGCCTGCCTGCGCTGCCCCACCTAACTCTGAGAACCTTTAAGATCCTTGGCAAGGCTATTCTGGGCCTGAGGTAGGGGCGATGACTCAGTGTGCCTCCTCCAACCCCTCCCCCCTGCTCTATTCAGGTGAATTCGGGTTAGAGCAAATATGAAGGGCCTCGTGGAAGCCAGCTCTGAGAGGTGATAGCTAGACAGGGCTGGCCTAGTCGGCCAGGACTGCATTGACAATTCAACGACCTCGTTGAACACCCTGCTCAGGTGCAGGCCTTTCGTTCCCTTAAACGAAACACTCTGAAGAGCCTTTGCCATATACTTCTTAATGCTCCTGTGTGATAAGCAAATCACCTCACACCTGTTTTTAGATTTCTCTGAAACAGCAAAATGAATAAAATAGCAAATAAAAGGCAGGCAGGACATAATGCTGAACCTTCCCAGAAACTGCTGGCTACTGCCTCCCAGCTCTCCGGCTCCCAGGCAAATCAGAACACAAGCTTGAGTCAAACTGCCCGGGCTGTGGACTCAGGTAAAACCTAACAGTCTCTTAGCCTCCCTTCCTGCTGTAAAAAGGTCATTAGGACGCTTTCTGCGTGGGGCTGCTTTGTAGACTCTGTGACGCTTAGCACTTAAGGAACAACCCCTCCACCCCCGAAGCCTTGGGAACTTAACTAATGTCCTTGGGAGCTAGGCTGCCTTCCCAACACATTCTATGGATGAAAATACTGAGGCACATACGTCCAGCTGAGGAAGTCACTGAGCCCAAATACAGAACACAGGTGACAGTCCTGTGTACGTCAGTCCAGATCGCTCACCAGGTATCTGATGGCGAGCAAAGAATGTGGTGCGTGTGTAAGGGCCTGGGGGGAGGGGTTACCTCTCCCCTGCCTGAGGCACTGGGCTAGGCTGTTAAAACAGGACCCACAGGGATCTGGCTCCTGTGGGTCATGTAGACTGTGCGTCTGGCTTCTCAGCACTAGTTAAGTGGGTATTTAACAAGCTTTGCGTGTTCTCTGAACTATTTTCTCTAGTCACGTGGGACATGAACTTTACGTCAGAGATATGTTTCCTATTCTCAACTAGCCACCAATCTGAAAGGAGGCCACGTCTATGCCACTTAATGGAAATTTTGCCTAGAAAAAAAAAATAGCACTTAGCCATCAACTTGGTGTGTGTGTGTGCGTGAGAAACTTTTTGTGTGTGTGGTAGCTGCAGTTTTGTGTGCACGCACATGCCTATGTACTTGTGTGTGTGTGTGTGTGTGTGTGTGTGTGGAGGCCAGAGATTGCCATGTTGCTCCGCAGTCACTCTCTACCATACTTTGAGGCAGACTCTGTCTCCTGGAGTGCTCCGATTCATGTAGCCGAGCTGCACAGCCATCCCTGCCTCTGCTCCCAGCGCAGGATGACATCCGTCTTCTGCCCGGTGGAGCTGGCCCACTCACTGCACTGGCAACTTCACACAAGCTCTATTATTGGCCCTCGGTCTCATCACTGTGCCTGTTCTCAGTTACTGAGCCCTCATCTTCTGATAGCCTCACCCTCCAGTTAGGAGCATGAATACCTGCCTCCCTCCGTGTTTGAGAAAGGAGAAGAACTTTTGTAAACTTTGTGTCAGTCCTCTGCTTTTTCCCATACTCAATTATTCCTTCCTTCCTCAGGTGGGCGCCAGGACTGTGTCTAGCACATCTTATCAGGGTGGTATGGCTACCTGAAATGAGATGGAGTTTCACAGTCACACAGACACACACAGACACACACACACATACAGCTGGTCTCTACTACTCTGTGGGTTCCTCTTTTTCCTAGTCTTTATTCCCCACCCGGTTTCACCTCCTATCACTAGATAGGAGAAAAAGAAGGATAGAGGGGAGAGGGAGAGGGGGAGAGAGAGAGAGAGAGAGAGAGAGATCCTTGAATTTTTTTCTTCTTGTTTCTTCCTTGAGCTTGACTACAAACCACAACCAGCCTGGTCTCCCAGGGCTGTGGCATTTATATACCCTCTGGTTCCCAGAATTCCAAATGTCACACAATTGTAGAAACTATCTGCAGCTGGAAAAACCACGCCTCTGCTAGAGCACGAGGCAAATCACAGTCAGCTGCTGTGGACAGTCGAAACAGCCCCACGTCCCCACACCTGGGATTAAAACAAAAACACAGTCTTACAATATTTCTGTGTTTTTTGAAAAACTAAAATCCCAGAATTGTCACTACACATATATACACACAAACACTGACATAGTCGCACATGTACATGACCACATAAACACACACACACACACACACACACACACACACACACACACACACAGGTCACACCAGGAAGAAGGAAGACACTGCACTGAGGCAGGAGAGTTTGCTGAGTTTTAACCCCTGGTGGATGAATTGGTTTACTAGTTTCTAAGCTCAGCTCACTCCAGGACTGGAGTCTCTGTAGTTCAGGCAAAGACCTTGTGTCAACTGACTGGATGCATCTGAGCCTTTAAAAATGTGGTAGTACTTGTCTCCGAGGTCACTGTACCAAACAGTAATGTGTGACGGCAGGCAGCTGACACACCGACTTTTTCTGTCCCCTCTTATCTTTTCCCTCCTCTGACCCTCCGGGTCTCAGCTTGTGTTTCCATTGGGTGGGAGGACTCCCTGCTGTTGTGGCATAGGAAGCAGTGAAGGCCAGCAGTGTCTGAACGGTGTCTTCCCAGGTTGGCTGACCAGGAACTGGAGAATCCTGTGCTGACTTTTCAGGCCACATGTAGAAGGCCACTTACTGGCTTCCCTTCCGGGTTTCTCCGGAGGGTCCCCAGCCTACTTACACCTGTCACTCACCTGCCTGCCCTACCCTCTGTCTTCCAGAGTCTCTTCTTGCACACACCACTTGGGACTGTCCACCATTGTCCTCTGGATGTAGGTATGGTGCCTGTCCCAGTCCACGGCCGACCCCCCCCACTGTCACATGCCTCCTAGCCCCAACTCCCAAAGCTCACTCTCATGAATAATAAGTGCCGGAGAGAGTTATTATTAAGAGATAAGGAAAACAGGAAGTGCTTCTTAAAGCTCCCAGCAGCCCACAGTGTGGCAGCCCACCCCTCCTGAAGCACCACTGTCATTTTCCACCAGGCTCCCAACTCCCTGTGTGATTGAGGAAGTGTCGCTGAGTCCTGGACCCCAAGGGGACTGTCAGGCATGGCCAGCCTGGAGCCAGCGGGGCGGGCCAAAGAGGCAGGGGAGCTGAGTTGCTGTATTCTGGGCACAGTGTCAAGGCCAGCTGCAGGGAGAACAAACACTCGCTGTGTGTCTGCAGCTGGCCGCGGTTAGGCAGGGCTGTCCCTCACTGCGGTATGTTTAAAAAGACCCCAACAGAGGACAGTGCCAAGAGGAAGAAGGCACACAGATCTGTTTGCCACGCTCAGCTCCTTTAGCCACAGCTCCCAGGCTGCGGATTTTTGCATGAATGAGGAGGGCTGGCTGCTCGGCTTCTCCCAGGTGTAGGTGGCCTCAGCCATTTATCACCTGGAGACACAGGCTGTTGGCCTTTGGACCTCTCTGCCCTGTAGCCAAGCTGGCAGAAAGGTGCCTCTCACCATGGTGTCAGTAACCCAGCAACTGAAAGAGAGAGGCCTGCAGATGTAGTCAAGTAGAGCCTTATGGAACCTCTGGCTGTGTGTTTTGTTTGTGAACACGCCCTTCGAGCATGGACACAGCCTCTCCTCCAGCAGGGAGTGGCAGGGCCTTCTCACTCTGCCACTGGCTTAATCCTCCTATCAGAGGGGTGGGCCAGGCCTCAGTAGAGGCTCACGGCTCACAGAAAATTCTAGACCAGATTTTTTTTTTTTTTTTGGAGTGGGGGTTGGGGGCCAACGTTAGGAGATCTTCTCACAAGCCTGAATGTTTTGTAGTTTTTTTGTTTTTTTTTTCTCAAGTGCAGAGCAGACTAAGGGCCTGAATTCCACCAGAAGGTGGGATTGTTAGCAAAGAATCCATGGGCTGAGGCCCAGCAAGTGAAGACAGCAGGTGTGCATGGGAACTTCGGCTCCGGTAGGCCAGAGACATGCTCCTAGCAGTCAATGAGAAGACATCAAGAGAGCAGCGCTGCAGAAGTGGGGCAGGAAGCGGGCAGCTGCTCATCAACCAGGCGAGGGATGCCAGCAGGCAAACCGTCTGAGGCAGGCCGCTACAAGTACTGGAAGTCTTAGGAAAAACACGGTGCACCAACAGGGTGAGCCGCATAATTGTGGGGCCCAGTTCAAACTGAGAACGCGCAGCTCTTTGTTTAAAAAAAAAAAAAAAGAAATTGTTCAAAATTTCAAGACGGTGACAAAAGAGCTCTTCAGATCCCTGGTTGCTGTGTGACAGTGCAGGCTACACACCCACAGGACTGGTCCTGGGCGCCTATGAGTCAGCCCTTTGAGGCAGGGGAGGTAGCGGATGCCCTGATCAACGAGCAGCCCCCAGACGCCTCCCCTGCGGTGCCACAGCAAGCCTGGCAGCAGCTCCCTTCCCAGGTAACTCTGTCTCTTCAAGTGGGAAAGCATGGCTGAAGGTCAGAATGACTATGGCTGTAAGGATCCTGGAGCCCCAGGATAAGAAGGAATTTCCCCTCAAAACTGGAGCCCTCAAACGGAGGTCATGAAGACCCATGGGGACAGGATGATCTACACGAAATAGACTAGACGCTGGGTCATTTCCGAAAGAGTCAAGAGGGTAGGTCCTGAGGGTACCTGGGATGCTCCAGGAACTGCTGCAGGTTGGAAGTGCCCCCCCCCCCCCCCCACGGGGCTTACCTCCAGCTCTATGTGGTCATGGAGCTTCTTGCAGGTGGCGGCAAAGGTCTCCGAGGTACCGAATTCAAAATACCACAGCTTGTTCTTCATCCTGGACCGTGAAGCAGAGAGACAGTTTCCATCAACTGTCCACACCTGAACTGGTCCTGAGACATAGCTCTGCTCTTTGGCCCCAGAGGCCCTGAAACCCCTGAATTCCCTAACCTTACATTGCAACACTTGTCAATCGGATCGTCAAGGAACAGAAAAGTTTACCCACATGTTCTTGTCAGAAACTTAGAGAGAAAATCTGCTCAAACCTTAGACATCTCGGACTCTGGGTGAACTGTTAATTGTACCCTGAGGTTCCTGTTAGGGCAGAAAAAGGCATGCTATCCTCGGGAGCTGCCTCAAGGAGCCTTCCTGGGCAAAGTCAGCTGGAGGTGCCAAATGACAGCATGAACTGCTTATTGTCCTTTATACTTCATGAAAACCTCCCTTCTGGGTATGGTTAGAGTAGAGAGCAAACAGTCTTTGGGATTTAAAGGACAAGTGGTCTTAGGGTAGATGCAGGAAACTTCATCACTGAATCACACCCAAAACACGATGCTTTGTCTATTTTCTGTTTGGGGGAAGCAGAGAGAGAGAGAACTAATGTGGATTTAGAAAGAAAAGGAATAAAGGTGACTCGTTTGGAGGCAGTGGTCACTGTCCTCCCACGTACAGGCCACGGCAGCCCCTCGTTTAGAGAGGATTTGCATCAAAGCGGGGGCTTGCCAAGCTGAGCTTTACACATCTCCAGCGTTTTCTTTAGGGGACAGAGAGGAATTACATCAATCAGTGGGGTGCTTATGAAGCCGAAGGCTTTTGGTGTCAGGCGGTGTCCCCGAGGCTCTAGGGTTTGCCCAGCAGGAAGTGTCCCTTTGGTAACCCATTCCTTCCACGCCAACCGTCACCCCGTTAGCAGGGGCTGGCTAAGAGAGGGACACCTGTCCAGTTTATAGGCGGACAGATTTTGCTAAGAAAGGATTAGACACAACCACATTCTTCTCGGCACTGAAGGCGGAGGAAGCCTCCTGGGCTTGCTAGTCCCCAGCTCTGTGGACCATGGGGGAAAGAGCGATTCTTTAGAAGATAAAGCCTCTTGCTTCTTCCTGGGCACAGTGGCCGATTCATCGGCACGGCAGCCATGCTCTCTGCGTTTCTCCTGTAGTTTATGTAGAACCTAAATGCAAGACTGCGTTCTTCTACCCTGTGAAGATTTTAAGACCTAGTTTGTTGGGCAGCAGCCTTTCTGCTCTTGGTCTCCGTGAGACTAAATGATAGTTAAGGAAAGGGTAGGGCATTGTGCTTCATAAAAACCCTGAGAGGGAGCTGGAGAGATGGCTCAGCAGTTAAGACCAGTGGCCGCTCTTGCAGAGATCCCGAGTTCAATTCCCAGCAACCACATGGTGGCTCCCAACCATCTGTAATGAGATCTAGTGCCCTCTTCTGGCATGCAGGCGGAACATTGTCCACCTAATAAAGAAATAAATCTTAAAAAACAAATAAGCAAACAAACAAAAACCCCTGAGAAATGTCGGGAGTACTTTAGGCCAGAGCTTGTCAGCTGTGCCACTGTACCAACTGGTGAGTCATTGCTTTTTTTCAGTCCTCAGGGTAGCACGGGAGGTCCGGGGCAGGCTGAGCCCTGTGTTCTAGCAGGCATTCTCATGTGTACCCCTACCGTGTCGTCGAAGTGTTTTCATTTCCTATCCATGCTGTAATGGGAAAAACCACTGGGGACATAGCCCAGTCCTGAATCGAGGGGTCCTGTGTGGGAACATGTATGTGTATCACCCCGAGGATCTTGTTCAAGTGAAGATTCTTGGTTAGTTGTTCATGGGTGGAGCCCCTGAATCCTTCTCTAACAAGCTGCTGCCACTGCTGGTGGTTGTAGGACCCGGCGCTTCGCCTGTAGATCTCAGGTGCTAGCATCCGTCGGAATTCCCCAGGGAACAGGTTGAAATGCTATTTCCAGGATTTGATTTGTAGACTCTGACAGCTGTGGAGCGGAGTCCAGGAGCCTGTGCTTTTATGAGTGTCCAGATGATCCTTATGCTTACGGCCAGCAGAGACATACTGCTCCAGATGCTATGAAAACTGTTGACAACTATGGAACTACACGGACTCCTCAGGGGAATGGAAGGACAGAGCCTTTCAGCAGTCAGTGATGGCCAGAGACAGCTTACGGGGAGAGCACAGGTGGTGGTTCTAAACTCTAGGGTCCCGCATCCCCTCCCAGCAGCGGGCAGCTGGCCCTGCGCGCGAGCCTGTTTTCAAGTATCACCGCTGGTCTGAATCATGGCTTCTGAAAGTTATTGCCCAGAGATTTAGAGTTTTAATAAAAATTTCCGGAAGCCATAGCTATTTTTGCCCCAAAGTGGTTCCTTTGATGATCTAATGAGGTTAAAAGGTCAAGACTAGGTCGGTACCTCGGAATAATAGGACCGGCCGATCACCCATCTGAGGGTAGCTCTGTGACCTTTGGTGGGATGCTAAATCTTTTAAAAATCTCACTTTCCTCATCTGCAAAACAGCAAATGAAAAAGGTCTGCTTTTCAGGATGGTGGGGAAGACTGACTGAGATAACCCTATTCACCGTGAGCCGCTGCCATTTCACAGCTATCAGCTGGCGGATTAGAGCAAAGACAGAGCTGCCCAGCTGTAGAGCTGTCGGCTTTATGTATTTATGTATTTATATGCGCTGGGAAGGAAGATATTCAGTTGTATTTGTTAGATTGTATGCTTGGAGTTTTGACTAAAGATCTGTTCCCCTCATATCTAATTTAATACATTTTTTTTTTTTCTAGAATCATAGACCATACCATAATCCCTTGTTAATCCTCTGGACTGGTCATGTGGTTGGTCAAAGATGTGATAGGATGATAGATATGCTTCTGAGAAGCATATTTTATATCATGTTTTTAAGCATGTTTTATATCATTTCGATATAAAACAAAATATTAATTTGGGGCTGGAGCCATGCAGTGGGCAAGGGCGCTGGCCACCAGGCCTGATAACCCGAGTTTGACTCCTGGGACCCACATGCTGTTTTAAAGTCCTCTGGATACGTGTGTGTATCCACTTCTACAAATAAATATACATAATAAAAAAATTAATGCAGCACACATTCATGTCATCACAGACCAGAGAGGAGAGTATGAGATACAATAAATTACAAAATACAGAATACATGAGCCAGCACATGGTCAGGAGAACAAGGAAGCAGGCTGTTTTGCGCCAGACTGAGCTCTCAGGTACACAGAAAAAGGGACACTCGGTTCTTCATGGGGTCAGAAGCAGTTAAGGCAAGTGTCTTAAGGTAATGGTGCTAAAGTTGAGCTCAGAAGAAAGCAAGGAAGCAGAGACGATAAAGGGCAAACAGTCTAGGATGAGGAAGCGGCCCAGCATCTTCATCTAATTTCCATCGCTATCACAAAACTCCAAGAGCTGGTCAGTTTATAAAGAAAAGAGGTTTATTTAGCTGTAGGCTGAAGAACAGGGCGCTGACTGGTTTGGCTGAAGGTCTCATGCTGTACCACAGCATGGCTAAGAGGCAAAAAGGAGAAGCAGGTGTGTGTGAAAGGCTCACATGTTTGAGAGAGGAAGCAAGAGCAAATTAAGGAAGCCGTGCTTGCTCTGTCACAACCCCTCACAGAAAATAACTCATTCTTCGATGAACTACATTGGTCCTTCATGAAGGCTGGGCCCTCAAAGGCCCTGCTGCCTCTCAACCTTGCTACACTGGAATGGAAGCCTCAAATTGAGCTTTGGTGAAGACAAACCTCATCTAAACCATGACCCCAAGAAGTGGGTCAGGGCAAGTGCCATGGGCACACAGAAATCAAGTGGGGGTGGGTGGGGCACTGGCTAGCCACAGCCGCAGAGGCAAGTTGGACAGGAATGTGAAGGATGGACATGCCGGTGTTTGGGCTTGATTCCGAAGCTTACAGGGAGTCAGGGCCATCCTTAAGTGGAGGTGAGGGCAGGAATGGTGACAGCCACCTGATTTCTTACTGGGTTCTGGTGTGTGTATGGTTTATTTGCATGTTCTTGTGGGTGTGTGCATGTGGGTGTGTAGGTGTTTGGAGGCCAGAAACTGGTGTCAGGTGGCTGCCTCAACTGTTCTCCAGCTTATGTTTTGGGACAGGGCCTCTCACTATTTTGTTCACTCTCTGGCCAGCCTGACTGGCCGGTGCCCTTCACCATCAGCTAGTCTGTGCTTCCCCTATATGGCTGTTGGGGATCTAACCCAGGTTCACAGGCTTGCCCAAGAAGCCAACTGTCCTCTCAAAGCCTCAGTTTGCGTTTCTAAAGATCCTCCTGCCCCTGATGAAGGGAGTGGGGCCAGGAGGGGTGATGCAGGCCGGAGGCTTCGGGAGTAGTTTGGGTGTAGTGGACGGGTCCAGAAGAGAATTGCCAGAGGCCTGAACAATGGCACTGAAATAGCGATCAGAGAGAGAGAGTTGGAGGCTAAGATGTACCAGGGAGGATTGGCAGGGTTAGTCCTAAGGAGTGAGGAGTATCTAAAAAGGTATTTAGCATGCAGACAGCATGGCACACGCAGGCTGGCTTCCTGAGACACCCATTCGGGAGACCAGCTTTCTGGGGGTGGTCTTCATTGTAACTAAGGGATTTTGGTTTTGGCCCAGGTGTCCCTCTACCCAAACATCCAAGTATATTGAAAATACATTGACACCTCCTATGGGCCACACACCACACAAGGGACAAATGCATGTCCTCCTCACGGGGCTCTTGTATTTTCAGTAGTGTCACCAAGACTAACATTGGCCCACTGGCCCACAGGCCGCTCTTGTGCTTAAAATCTAACACAGCCCATCTGTTCTCTGTTAACATCCGTGCTTTGGGGTTAGGAGTCAATGAATTCGATTCCCGAAGCCCCTTGGTTTTTTTCAGTCTGCTAAGCACGTTTCTTTTTCTATTTTTAATTTTTATGTGTAGGAGTATTTTGCCCATATGTATGTTTGTGCCCCACACGCACGCAGTGCCGTGAGTACAGAAGAGGGCATTGGATGCCTTGGACCTGGAGTTCCAAGATTGTGAGGGTCCCTGTGGGTTCTGGAGACTGGACCTGCTGGAGACTGGGTCTGCTACAAGGTCAGCCAGTGCTCTTAACTGCTGTGGTATCTCTCTAGCCCAGCGGTTCTCAACCTTCCTAACACTGTGATCCTTTCATTTAGTTCCTCGTGTTGTGTTGACCCCAAACCATAAAATTATTTCGTTGCTCCTTTATAACTGTAATTTTTTTCTACTGTTATAAATTGTAAATATCTGGTACATGACCCCTGTGAAAGGGTCATTTGGTCTTCCAGGGGTCATGACCCACAGGTTGAGAAACTCTGCCCTAGCCCCTTTTTAAACTTTTTTTTTTGTTTATTTGTTTTTTTGTTTTTCAAGACAGGGTTTATCTGTGTAGCCTTGGCTGTCCTGGACTTGCTTTGTAGATCAGGCTGGCTGGCCTCGAACTCACAGAGACCTGCCTGCCTCTGCCTCCCCAGGTGCTGGGATTACAAGCATGTACTACCATGCCCAGCTTCTTTTAAACTTTTTTTTTTTTTTATTTAAAATTCTTATACTAGTCCCAGGAAGCAGATACTACTTATTTAAATTGGATTCTCTTCTGCTATGCCATATCCTTCTTTCCGTTAATCATCACAGCACAGCCCCTTCCAAAGCCTTCTGTAAGAGCGGAGAGGCACAGGAGGTTTGAGGCAGGAGGCTCGGTCCCATCTCTCTGCTGAGGAGAGAACACGGTCACTCTTCTTCCCTCTCTTTGGGAGACCCCTCCCAAGCCGCACCACTCCTAGATCTTGTCAGAGAGTTCTGCAGCTAAATGTGACCCTGGCCTCCTATATGCTTCTTCTTCTGTTGCACAGACCAGAGCATTTGGGGCCTCAAGGAGTGGGGTTCAGGCTTTGCTCTGTCACCTACTTATCTGGACAATTATTTAGGTTCTTTGAGTCCTCTTTCTACTTCTGCAAAGTGGAATGAGTTTTTCCCTCTCCAAGGAAGCCGTGAAGCTTCAGTGGCGAATGGGAAGCCCTGTTCTGGGGTTTAGCGCATAGTCAGTGCTCAGTGAGTGGCCTTCCTTTTTGCCAAGAAACACAGTAACTGGAAGACTCATTCCCCTTTGGCTTTAGAAGTAAGGGCAGGACTTTTTTTTCCCCCCAGGTGGCCAATATGTTTTGGAGAAGAGAAAACTAACAACGTTTTTAATGACTGCTGGAACACATTTTCTGCATCTCTCTTCCTGAATTTTCTTTGGCCACTATCCCCCTCCCTCATAATCACTTTGCAGCTGGAGATGACTAACCCGTAACCCCAGGGGCTGATCTGCAGGTCCACGAGGCTCCCAGTCTCCTGGGTTCTGATCTCCCCAGGTGGACCCATTCCTGAAGCCTCAGGTCCTCGTTTTTGGGCTCCAGGGGGCTCTCAGCTACGGGATAGGTAACAAAAGTGACTCCTGATTGAGGTTGGTTCTGGTTGTCTCAGTTTCGTTTGGTTTATAAGAAAATAACACCAATTACACATGCGTTAGTTGAGTCTTTTCATTTGATAGACGAAGAGGGGAAAGGAAGATTAATTAAAAAATATTCTTTTATGTTGTCAGCTAGTAAGGGCTGGAATTATACATCATCCTGACAGCTAATGAATAGGCTGTTTTCAAGAAGGCCCAAAGGTAAAACCCAGCTAGCTGCTGCTCATGGCACCAGCAGAGTGGAATGTTTGCCCCCCTCTGACACCCTGAGTTCCCAGTGGCTCTTTTCTGAGAATCAAGGAAGTTTTTAGGGCAACAGGCTTTTGAAGTCATCAAAAGTCAAAACATGAAAACATTTCTTTGGGCTTAGAAGTCTACACAGAGAACGTTACAGTTATTTCTAGAAATAGAGCCCTTGAACTGAAGGCATCCCTTCTTGTGGTTTAGACTTTGATAACCAGGTTCCCTGAATGGCTCATGACTGAAATAGCTCATCAGACCTTCTGTGTCAGTCAGCATTGGGTTGGGAGGCCTGGTGGAACAGATGCTGCCCACAAGAGGGTGTCCTGTATTGGAAAAGCTCTATCTAGCCAACAGGTCATTTCTGTATGTTAAGGACACTTGCTCACAGAGTCTATTTCAGAGAAAACGATGAATGGTTTTGGGTGTGGCATTTTGAATGAGTATGGCCCCCGTAGACTAATACATACTTGAATATTTGGTGCCCAGTAGCTGGTACTCTTTGGGAAGGATTGGAAGGTGTGGCCTTCCAGTTGGAAGGTGTGGAAGGTTGGAGAAGGTGTATCTCTGGGAGCAATATCTGAGGTTTCCAGAGTACCTGCCATTCTGTTAGCTCTCTTTGCCTCCTTCTTATGGAGAAGGATGTTAACTTTCAGTTCCTGCTCCAGCCTGCCGCCTGACTGCTGCCGTGCTCCCCACCATGATGGTCATAGACTCTAACGCTCTGGAACCATGAGCCCCGAATGAAACACTTTCCTTTATAAGTTGCCTTGGTCATGGTGTCTTAGCACAGAAATAGGAAAGTAACTGAGACATTGGGTTTTCTGAGTAGTTGTTTATCTTATTGCTACTTCTACTGAAAGAATAGACCGAGATCAGGTCACTGACATAAATGGAGATCTAGCAAACCAGAAACATGAAAAAAGCACAGGTAGCCACAGCTGGGTTATCAGTGAATGATGGACGTCATAGTTTGGAGTTATTTTCTGTGAGCATTGTGCACAATCAAACTCCAAATGCCTTTGGAAGTGTAGTCATCATGCTAACCAAAATGTATGCAAAGAATTAAAAAAAAAATAAAATAAAAAGAGCAAAGGCAGGTGGGTTCATGTCAGGGGCCAGAATGTCTGACAGTCCCCACAGGCCCGTGCCTGTCACCTCACAGGTGCTGCGGAGGCCATCTGTGCCGCTGGCACCCTCAGCTGCCCTCAGCCATCAGAGGGCTTGTCACCACGTCTAATCCACCCTGCATGCTGTCCGCCATTCTTGCTGCTCACAGAATGGGGCACTCGGCTGACCCTTGGTCACGGAGCTGTGAAAGGAATAATCTTTTCCAAGAGGCGGCAGTGGCCCTTTTGGTCGAAGGGAAAGTAGACGCCCAGCAATCAGGAAGGGGCTTTATAAATAGCTGTTCTTGTGTGCCCTGAATGGGACTTTTGTGCCTGCTGTGCCTGCCAACAGATTTGTGTTGGCTCAGTGTATTTCAGCTTCCAAGGTATTCCCTGGCTTTGTTCCATACTTGGGACAGGATTTGTGTTCATGGCACTCGGAAAGGCCTAGTGTGATGAATGACGAGAAGACTGAGGCCTGAGACCAGGAAGGAGTGGACAGACATGGGGGAGGCAAAAAGAGGGGAATGTTCAAGAACGGGCCCAAGAATAAGGTCAGTGATAAACCTGCTTAAGATGCATGCCATTGTGTAGGTGTGCTATCCTCTCAATGACCTGTGAGATCACACACTTCTAAAGTCTCACATGGGGGATGTTTTACAGGTGAATCTCACAGGTGACAGTTTGCATTTAAATGGTCTTTGAGATCCAAGTTTCCAGCCAGAGGAACCACCAGTTCTTAGGACTCTCCAAGGCATACAGGGATGAATTGCTGTCAGTGGCTCTGTCTGTCTGTCTGCCTGCCTGCCCGCTCTGTCTCTCTGTCTCTGTCTGTGTCTTTCTGTCTCTCGCTAGGCTGGAATTCCTGGAACTCTCTATGAAGGCAAGGCTAGTCTCAGATTCACAGAGATCCACCTGCCTTGACCTTATGTGTCTTGAAATTAAAGGTGTTGACAACCATACCCTGCCCCCACTGTCAACATTTCTTATAGAACAGTTATTTGTGCATTTAATCGTAATCAAGACCACATAAAATAACTAGTGAGTTACCTCTTTTTTTTTTTTTTAATATGGAGGAAAAGGAAGCCATGGATTTGAAAGAAAGAATGGAGGGGCATGTGGGAGGGTTTGGAGGGAGGAAAGGGAAGAAGGTAAAATTAATTAAGAAAAGTAAATTAACACTAAAACTGTGGGGGGGTGGTGATGGAGCATGCCTTTAATCTCAGCACTCAGCATACAGAGGCAGGAGGATCTCTGTGTGTTCAAGGCCCGCCTGGTCTACATAAGGAGCTCCACAGTTAGACCCTGTCTCAAAAAGAAAAGAAAAGTACAACAAAAAGGAATCCCAGCACACACGGAGCAGAGACAGGTGGATCTCTGTGAGTTCGAGGCCAACCTGGTCTACAAAGAAAGTTCCAGGACAGCCAGGGCTACACAGAGAAACCCTGTCTCAAGAAAACTTAAATAAGTAAATGAATTAAAGGAAAACATGGAACAGAGGTTATATCAATTATACTGATACTGCTTGGGATCAAGAGATATTGACTGAATGGCAAATGAATGTTGAATAATAATAATAATAATAATAATAATAATAATAATGAGAAAATGAAGTACAACTTAGAAGGATTTCTGGCTGACAGAGATCTTACTCAGTGTGGCGTCCATGGAGAGTAGTGGAGATGGTTAGAAACTGTGTGCTTTCTCATTGTTAAAAAGTGGCTGGACCCACTCTGCAAGGTGGTTCTATCCTAAGCACCCGGTTCATGGTGTGTTATTAGGAAACTGAGCTGGTCTTGGGCGATACAGCTGGGCGTGTAGAGTTGGGACACTAAGGACAGCTCCTGCCCTGGACTCCGTAGTCCTGGCTACTTTCCTGTCCCTGGCTCCTATTACCATGCCTCAGAGGCCTATGAGAGAAGTGGAATATTCAGAATCGTAGAAGCAAGTGACCGCTAGTTCTCATTCCTGTCTGAGGCTGATAGGAGCCAAGCTCAGGGTTGTCTGGCTGTGTTTGCTTGGGGTCCTGTGGGACTGCTCAGAGTGCTTGGTCTTTGCTTTCCACACTTGGTCAAAAGTGTAGTACTAAGAGGCCAAACCCAAACACTATGCTGGAGAATCTTCTCCCCTTTCAAGGCTAAGTTTGAACTCGGAAGGATTACAGCCTCATGATGCTGGCTTTCCCCTTCCCCTGGAGACAGCTTGTTTTTGAGGACCGTGGACACATTCTGCTTTGACAGGCCCGAGAACATGTTCTCCAGGGAGCATCCAATCGTGATAAAGCCTCCCAAAGTCTGAAATAGTAAATCCCTCCAGCGTACCTCATAGGGCCATGCCCAGACACAGCCCAGAAGAAAGCTCCCTTAAGTAAAGAATTGGGACAAGAAATTAGAATCTCAGCTCTTGGGAGGCTGAAGCAGCAGGACGGCTGTGTGTCTGAAGCCAGTGGGTACCGGGACTTGCCACGCAAGCCTGACAAACTTTGAGACCCATTTAAAGATGGAAAGAGAGAACCCACTATGGAAAGTCCTACTCTGACCTTCACAGACATGCTATGACACGGGCCTCTTCCGAACCAGGCATGCACAAATGCGTACACTTAATAAAAACTCAGCTTAAAAAATAATAAAGAAAAGAAAGGTCACGGTCCTTTGAGACTCACAATCCGTGGTTACCCAGCATGCTCACATACTATCTCTCTGAAGTCCCCATCACCTGCCATGGTGATGGACAAACCACCACTTTTCACTTTGTGGATAGACGGAACTAACTTAGTCACAGCTCTGGGAGGCAGCCAAGGGTTAGGGTTAGGGACCTGAGTTCTGAGGTGTCACTATCTGTGCTTGCCTCCAGGGAACAGCTTCTTTCTCCCCTCTAAAACAGTGACTACAAACAAGAATCTCTTACAAAATGTGCCTGCCTCAGGCTATGGTGTTTATCAGTGAGCACTGTCAAATGCTGGGACAGAAAGGAGCCTTGGCTTGGAGGGAGAGGACGCTAGCAAAAACGCTCAAGGCTCTGCACTTAGTTCCGCTCTCCAGCAGTTACCCATTCATCAGCCCTTGAAGCCTGAACCGGAAGGTGACTGGGGACAGTCAGAACAGGTAGGTGAGAACGGCCTATTGGAATTTAAGCCCCAAAGGCCAGAGAAGGAGGCTCCTTGGCTGATACAGCCTCTGGCTGAAGAAAGCCATTTCCTGGCTCCTGACCAACCAGGGCTATAAAGGAGAACTTTCTGTTGAGACACAGGTCTACGGTTCATCTCCAATAACTTGCTAGGAGGGAGGGCCCCTCGGGAGACTTTCTCCTCTCCAGCTCAACCTGCCCACAGCCGTTGGCAACAATGTTGGTTCTCATTCATGGCACGCGCCCTGCACCATAACAGCTGCTTTACCCAGCAAAGGGTTCCTCCCTCGATTCTTACATCCCGCTCCCGTGCAGGTTATCTGGGGTAGTTTGTAAAGGGGTCTGACGAGGTGCTTTGGGAGATGCAAAGCCGATTCGATGATCTCATGGAGTCAGAATGTGGGCTGGATATGCCTGCTCTCTCCATCCCCCCCAACCCAGCCTTTCTGAACATGAATCTGATAGGTCAGGTTACAAAAGTCCCTTGCTTAAGCCAGTTGTTTGTCATTCTGAGTGTATGTCACCCATAGAAACAGTGTCATGTTGAGACTGGGTTCTGACACTAACCCGGCCAACCAGCCACTTACCCAGAGCACGATTGTCTGGGTTTGGAGACGGTTGGCTTAGCTGAACAGGCCTCTGGTTAGAATCCAGACAGGCTCCGTTTAAGTCATGCCGTAGACGTTCACCTGTTCTGTGGCCTTGCGCAAAGCCAATGCCTCTGTCGCTCAGTTTCTTCATCTTTGGATTGGAAGCGCTGGGGAAATTAAGACTATACGTATGGTTACACACTATATTTGCTATGTACACAAGGCCAAAGCAAACCCACTGCCACATACAAAGAGGGGTTTGCAGCTTTGTGAGTGGTTCAGTTACGACTGGAAATGCACGTAGCACTTATGGCTTGATGGATTTGGACGGGATGCCTTTGCTTTCCTCAACTTTCTGGGAAAGAAATCTGGAGACCCTATTAACCTGAAGTCAATGGTGGTGACTCCAGAGCCTGGGCTGGAGATGTAATTAGAGGGATGAAGATTAGCAGGAGCAACAAGGGTGGGAGAAGACATGCTTTGGCGCTGGGTAGTATTCCTTTTGCTGACCTAGAGCACCAGGCGGCCATTCGGCTCCAGCTAAGTTTCCTGAGCCGTCCGTTCCATCCATCATAGTCGGGTGCCTCCTGGTCACATAATGTCCAAGAAAAGGAGTTTTCTTTCCTCTGCCTCTCGAGTCATGAAACTATCCTCAAGACCAGTAGAAAACTGACCAGGTAGGCAGATGCTTAGTAAATAGTCCCTCCCTTCCCCCAGTCCGTCTCCTTCCCGTGTCAGTTAAAAAACAAAACAGAACACGGAACTCACGTAGAAGAGTGACAACCTTGACTGCCCAGGAAGCCTTGCTAGATGCTGCCCGCACAATCCCTTTCATTGCATTCTTTCAAAATCTCCACCATATGCTTTCTGCCTTGCCTCTACTCTGACGTCTGTGACGTCCTACGCTTGACTATGTGTTCCTAACATCTGTTTCAGCGACTCCATTTTACAGGAGCCATCTCTTGTCAATGTCTAGCACTGTTCCAAGGCTGTTCCAGGTTGTGCCCACCCTGCTCCTCCAAGGACTCCTTCCGTTTGCCCCTCTCACAGGCGGGTCTCAGACCTGTCTCAGTTGTGGGCCTGCTCTGTCAGCTCCCTGGGAGAACTGCTTGGCACCGCCTCTGCCAAGCCTCTTATTTCTAGCTCACACCAGCTGCCCTCAGTGGGCCGCGGTTGTAGAGTTTCATTTGAACGTTCTAAACTTTATCCTCCTTAGAGCTCATTCAAAAGCTCAATGCTGCTTGGTCTCCAGGTCTCTGGCCATAAGCGTTCCTCTTGATTTATGGGATAAACTTCTGGTTCCTGCCAGGGCTGCCCTATCCGAGTGTCCTAATCCGATACACAGAGCAACAGTCATCCTCAGCCTCGCTACAGAAAGAGGCCACATCGCCTAAAGTATTTTGTTCTGTTTTTGCATATTTTCAGTAGGTTGAGCCCATATTAAAGGCTCTCAAACATTGCACAGAAAAAGCAATGGTTCTCTTAGATCTTTGCAAGTATATTCAATTGCTGAATAACCACCCTCCTTACACACACACACACACACACACACACACACACACACACTCTCTCTCTCTCTCTCTTTCCATCTTCTAGATGAATTCCTTGTACATCCTGGGAATTTGCATTAGCCAATGCTACTTCCTGCAGAGAAGGTAACCCTGGGAGCTCATTGTGGGTCTAAGTTCAGGATGACTTTGTTAGCTGTCCTGCCCTTTGCCTTCTGGAAGACCCACATCTATCATCCTTGCTAGAACCTCATGCTTTTTCTTTTGACCCCCAAACAAGGATCGCACATTTTTTTCTTCCTTGCTTCCATTTGGCATGCATTTCTGAATCAGACTTTTGACTTCAGGTCCTCTGATTATTCTTTTAGGATCATGTCTTTTATGGTATCTTGGAACATTTTTTGTCATTGCCAACATACTGACTTCTCAAATGTTCTGAAACCTCTTCATTCCCTGTTGGTAGGAGACTTATCTACACCAATAGCATCAATAATCTGTAGATCAAGTCTAACAAGAAGAAGATGCCATTGGCTTCCATCACAGATTTATATTATAATTCCTGGGTGCCAGTATGGCAGCTTGGAGGGATACGATGTTATAGGCCTAGAAGTGTTCTTACACAGTTATAAAATTATACAAACACACATAAATATGTATATATATGTACATATATACACTACACAACACACACACACACACACACACAAATACACACGAGCCCCCCCCCCCATTTTTTTGAGAAATCAATACCACGTTGTTTGCTGTTCTGACAACAACTGGCTGAAACTGGGTACGGTCTGCTCATTTTATAGAGTCTCTTCTGCTCTCCAGTTTGCTGGAGTCCTCACCGCTCCTTGAAGCCTCACAGCTACCTGTCCATCTCAGTGACATCAGCTCCCTGACTTCTGCCGGCATTTCCTTTCACATAGGCCTCTGTGATTTCCTCCTAGAACTCCCAGGAGCTGCTTCAAAGTGCCTCTTCCACTTCCTTCCCCGCCTGGTCCTCCCCATCTGAGGAGCAGGCCTATGTGGACATGAGTCCTAACACAGGGGCTCACTGGCTACCGTGGGGTAAAAGCGTAAGCTGGCCATGTTTGCAAAAATTCAGTGCACTTCATTACCCCTTTACCTTTTAGAACTGGGAAAGATGCCCTTGTTGACATTTGTCTTTCTCCTGGATTTTTCCATTTTGACAAATGAAGATTATGCAAGAATTTTCACGCTACACTGTAAAGTTTCAGTGACAAAGGGCAAACTATTGGCTTAACTGGTTATCTACCTGTTTTAATTCACTGACTTATCTGTTGACTATTCCAACCTCCCACCCACACTCAGTAGTTAGATTGGGGGGCATGATTGTGAGTAAAGTCCTGACCCCAGCCATCAACTCAATGTACTTCCTTTTCACCTCAACCCTCGATTATGAGCCTTGGGCATTCCTCTCCCCACCGAGTTCAGAGACGAGCTGATTCGGAAGAGAGAGAACCTGAGCACCAGCTGGAGCAGGGTATTCACAACTCCCAACAAAAGCTTCACTGAAATGAACGGCTGGAGATTTTAACTTATCCAAGACCTTCTCATTACCTTGGGCCCTACAGGGGCCCTACGGGAGCCCGACGCTGGAGAGTACCAGCATACCCTCGGTACACCGAGTTCAAAGGCAACGCAAGGTACTCGTCTTGATTGGCACTTGGGAATGCTTTCCAAAAAGGCCCACTCTCAAGATTAAAGGAGTTCTCTATTGCACAGAATAGAAAGTGTCTTGTTACTAAGGAGTGAGGAATTTCTCCTTGAGTGTGTGTTCAGTAAACACAAATATCGGTGACTGTGTAAGTCCCTGACACTCCAGCATTTGGAGGCCATGGAGTGCACTCTTGGGGTGAGGAGAGCCCTTCTTTGACTGAAGAGCATTAGGAGATCGGGAAATGCTTTCTTTGTCAAAAGTGAAGTGATGGGACCCCAGTCCCCCCACCTCAGAATGTAAACACTCTTACAGGCTTCAAAGCAGAGAACCAATGGCACTCTACAGAGGGCTAACGGAGAGGGCCTTTATGCCACAAAGGAGGCTGGAGTCTTGTCCAAAGCTAAGGTTATTCCGGACGAGAGCCACAGCACCACACACTGCATTAGAGTCCTATTGTGTCTGTAGAACCAGCAGACATGTGGCCATAATGGCCTCCTCGCTAATTCCCACAGTAACGAACAGTAACCATTTCAAATGTATTTATCTGTCTAGACTAATTTCTCTACGCGCTTTTTGAGATACACACAGAACACCAAGAATCAAGGAAGTGACAGTGGCTCAGGAAATAAGAGGCAAGGTGAGGGCTAAGACTCAGCTCTTTGCATGCTGAACCCAAGAACATGTCTATATTCTTGTCTACACTTGACACCATCGCGGTGTGTCCTGAGCTGGAAAGCCTCGTTCTCAGGATTTCTTCACAGACAACTTATTTCACTAATGAGTCAATCATTTTCCTGATGGAAAGGAAGGAGAGGCTGCTTCCAAAATTCCTTTAGTTAAGTAGTAAGTGCATTAAAATTAGCCTGGCGAGGGGGGCACACACCTTTAATCTCAGCACTTGGGAGGCAAAGACAGGTGGATCTCTATGAGTTTGAAGCCAGCCTGGTCTACAAAGCGAGGTCTGGGACAGCCAGTGCTATATTGAGAAACCCTGTCTGAAAAGACAAAACAACAAACACGCAAACAAAAAGTATGCTAAAATTTTTTTTAAAGAAACATTTATTTAAATGAGGAATGAAACTAAATCGCTTGTCAGCCTTGGTGGCCCATACATTTAATCCCGGCACTCGGGAGGCAGTGACAGGTGGATCTCTGTGAGTTTGAGGCCAGCCTAGTCTACAGAGAGAGTTCCAGGACAGCCAAGGCTACACAGAGAAACCCTTTCTTGGAAAAGCAACAAGACAAAACAAAAAACCTAAATCACTGATTTTTTTTTTTTTTTTTTTTGAGACAGGGTTTCTCTGTGTAGACCTGGCTGGCCTGGAACTCACAGAGATCCACCTGCCGCTGTCTCCCAGGTGCTGGGATTAAAGGTGTGTGCCACCACTTCCTGGCTTGACCCTTTCTTAAGAACATTTATTACCCTTTCATTTTGTATTTCAATCTCTTTTTTTGACAAAGTAAGTATAATTGTGAAATAGTTTAAAAAATAAGTTAGAATAATACACTAATCAAATCAGCTTTAACTACAAAGATAGACTCTGATGTATGGCAAAAATCCTTTGAGTTTTTTATTTTCAAGGCTTTGTTACACAGAGAAACACTGTTCCTTCACCTGACTTTTAAAGTGCAAATGCCTAAGCAGATACCAAGCTCTCAGAAGCTGCCTCATACGTGATTTCCTCCTTCTGTGCTGTCTCTTGCCTCATACCCAGAGTGCTCTCACACTTGCTTTTTGCCTAGGCTGTTTCCCTCTTCCTACCTTGCCTGACTCCATGGGCCCTTGCTGAAGTCTCATTTCTCTCCCAAACTGTTATTCCTCACCTTCCTTTTGAGACCTAGTCCCACTTTTGAAACTAGTTGTTCCTACCTACTGTTCCTGTCCCCGTGTTAAAACAAAGTTCACTATAATCATCTCTCTCTCTCTCTCTTTCTCAAGACAGGGTTTTTCTGTGTGGCCTTGGCTGTCCTGGAGCTCAAGACCAGGCTGGCCTCAAACTCGCAGACATCTGCCTGCCTCTGCCTCCCCAGTGCTAGGGCTAAAGATGTTCACCTCCACTGCCCAGCAGGTTCACCATAATTCATGTAATCTTATTTCTTGTGTGTGAGGATTTGGGAGACTGTTGGTGCTGAGGTCTACACTGAATAAAGGACATATTGGAGTTTCCTCATGATGAATGAGACTGTATTTGGAAACAGGGTCTTGCAGGTGTTAAGACGAGACTGTCTTAGATTACGGCGAGTGCAACTCAACGAATGGTGACTTTAGAAGAAGGTGGCTATTTGGAGAGATAGCTAGAGGCCCACAGGAAGTGTGCCGTGGCATAACCAAGGAAGAAGACTGAGAGGAGGCTTCTCTAAGCCAGGGACTGCCAAGGAGTGCGGGCAACCATCAGAAAACAGTCATGGAATACATTCTCTCTAAGCCTAGGAGATAAACTCACTTCAGCCGTCCCTCGATCTCTGATTTCTAACCTTCAGAACTCCAGAGAATAAATCCCTGTTCTTTCAAGTCCTGGACAGGTGGTATTTCGTTACAATATGGGGTTGCTACGGTCTCTCCATTTGCATGTAGGCTATAGGGGTTCAGACAATCAGAGGCTGTGGTAGTCCATCCTCCCGCTCTAGGGTGATATTAGCTACCACAAAATATTAACGGGCACCCAGTGCATTTTGGTGGCATGAGCAACATTCTACCTTTCCAGTTTAAGTTCAGTGGGTCCCAAAAAAGGGGAGACCATTCTGAGCGGAAAATGGCCAAATGAGTTAGTGGAATTAAGTTTCGCCTCCCCCCCCCCATAATAAACAGTCCACTCTAAAGAGGACATTGATAGTGGGAGGAGATGTGTCAAAAGCTTTCCAGATGGATTCTAAGAGGGCTGGGGTTAGCCAGGGAGGGGGTGTGTGGGACACTAGGGTAGCCCATGCTACCTAGGTAGAGAAGCTAGGGTTTCTCTGTGTAACAGAGCCTTGAAAAGAATAATAATAAAAAAGAACTCAAAGGATTTTTTTGCCATGCATCAGAGGTGTATAGTTAGGTGACGGTCAGGTCGGAAGAGGAGATGTCACACTGGCTGAGGAGAAGAGCATGAGGGCAGGCGTCTCAGGAAGGTGAGAGGGATGGGGTGAGCCAGCCCGGAGGTCGGACTGAAGCTTGCAAGGGAAGGAATTGTGTAAAAGTCACAAGAGCTTAAGGCGCTGTGAAATGGAACCCCGTTGGTGAGGTGAAATCAGGATAACAGCCATGTGTGAGGGAGACAAACAGACAGGTTTAGGGTGTGGCCGGGGGCAGTGGGTGGGTCGAAGGGACAGCTTAGCGGCACTAGAAACTAAGCGAGACATGTCTTGGCCACAACACTCCAGGCAGTCCTGGTGTGTTTGGCAAAGCCACCTATCTGGGGTGGCTTAATGGTGTAGTGAACATAGCCCTGGGCTGAGAAGAGAGTGGTGTGCTATCATCACCGACGAATCTAGGATTCTGCTTTAGGGAATGCTTACAAGAGATCCCACGACCTTTCTCGGTATCTCGTTTCAGGCTTCGGTACGACTCTGGCCCAGAACTTTTGTCTTCCTACTGCAAGCACAAGCCCTCCTACTGCCCGCCCCCATGTCTCCTGAGCTGAGATGAGGGGTGCCCTGTGAGCATCCTTTCTCTGAAGCTCACTTCCCCTGCTCCTGCTGGTTCTCTCTAAGGAAATGAGTGCGCTGTGGTTACAGGTCTCACAGGGTCCCTTAGCTGGCTCTGTGGCTTCTCTAGGCAACTTTGTTTTTGGCTGTGTCTTTTCTTGGCTGGCCACACAGGCAAACAGGTCATATGGAGCCATAGAAGAACGGTCAGACATTTGAAGCTGTGAAGACAGACAGGCCTGGCCTTAATAGGAGCCCCCCATCCCCCACGGGCCTGGCAGGTCTTGAGTGCCTTCCCCTATTCCGTGACTAGTGTGGTCTTGTGGATCTTCTTCCTCTGACCCTCAAATTTCTCCCTAAAATCACTTGACAACCTCTGTCTTATACTTGCACGACTGTATCAATTCAATCAGTGCGCACCAGAGTCCTCCTCAGGTGATGGCCACTGTTGAGTCCGCAGACTATCTTCTAAGCACTCACTCCATGCTTTCAAGGTCACTCGCACTTAAAAACTTGACTGCTGTGTGGTGCGGACAGCAACCGACTGCCCCTGATTAATAAACAGAAATGGGTCCTATCGAGACTCAGCCAAAGCACGTACAGGGACTGGAACTGAGAGAATAAGGACCTTTTCAGCTTTTATTTATCCTCTACAGAAGAGCTGCACAGCATGCCAGAGAATTACTTCCATTGCAGAGGGACTTGAATAATATCTCTTAAAGCTCTCCTATTGACTCAACAAAACAATTGTGATTTTTTTTTTTAAATTGGAAAATATTAATCAAATCCTCACTTTGGATAAACTTACTCTGATTAGTTGCTTTTCATCATTTTCCTCTTACGGCCTACAGATGCCTCTGAGATAATGTTTATTGCTACCGTAATAATGTGATAATGTTTAAAATCAGTGTATACAGTGTGGTCTCAAGGAAATAAAACTGTACAGGGAAAGTGCTGAGAGAAAGTAGGCGTCGAGAGGCACAGACTTGAGCTTGAGCGGCTTGTCTAAAGAAAACGATTTAGAGAGCAGCCCATTCACCTCTATAAAAACAGCTATCACATGTGTTTCATGATGTGCCTGTCAAACTCCCACAGCTGAAATGCACTCACAGGCAGCAAGTGTTTCTGAGCAATGGCTGTTTTCCCTTTAGCTTTTGTTTGCTTTCTAAATGATTTACGGTAATAACGCCATGTACTTTGTAAAACACTGCATGATGTGTTACTAAAGTGTATGATGGAAAATAGGTCGATATTTTGTTGAAGATCTTTTTCTTTTTCTTTTTTCTTTTTCTTTTTTTTTTTAAATCGAGACAAAGCACATGCCAAATGTTTCTACCCTGGTGCCTCACCCTCCGACCATGAGATAGCTACCCATCCACCTCAGAGAATCCAGACTTCTGAGTCGGCTAACACGACCTTCATCTGCTACATCTACTAGCGAGGCTCTACCTCGCTAGTGAGAACAGTTCTAAAATGAGTAGCTACTGTCATTGTGCCAGACTCCAGGATGGGCACTTTAAAGGCATTTCTCTAGCGAATTCTCAGAAAAATCCCCCAAGGTCATAGACTTGCAGCAGGCAGAATAATGTTGGTGGTATTGGAGCTCTAATCCCCAGAACTGCGGTTAGGTTCCATGGCAAAGAGGAATCAGGCTTCTGACTGAGATAAAAAGGCCAGTCAGGTGTCCTTGCAACGGGGGATACTGGGAGCTTTGAATGGGTCCAGTGTCTCTCAGAGTCCTTACAAGTGTGATGGAGAGGCACGAGAAAGGTCATCAGAGGGACGTAATTAGAAAAAGACCCATTTGACCATTGCTGGCTTTAAAGATGGACGAAGCACAAGGGTTTCATTTCCTCTACAAAATACCCACAAGAGTAAGAATAAAAATAGAAAACACCACAATCAACTTCATGTGGGCGTTTTTCCATACTCCAAATATTTGAAAACATCGGTTTACATATTGGGGTGGGGGGAGGGAACAGGATCAGACAGTTTGGCACACCGAGTACTTATCTGGAGATGCTGAGTATTGGGGAGTGGGGGGTGGGGAGGCAAAGCCCAACTGACTGCACTGGGCTCTGCATTTGAACTCCCCTTGCTGCTGTTTAAGCCAAGTGTCTAGACTGCAACTTGGGGGTGTTCACGAGGTTTCTGAAGGGGTGACTTGACAGATAAAGGAGTTTGCTATGTAAACGGTGTAAATGCTGGGCACTTGCACTTTCGAAAGGGGCACCCATGGAACATGCTCCTCTATGTCATGCTCCCACCACCCATTTCAGTGTTCATCAAAGGCTGGGGAGAGGTGGGAGTGAGGCCAGCGAGCCTCGGCGATGAGAGGAGTCACATTTTCCACACCCGACTGCCTGGGCCACCCGCGTATTGACCAGCTGTGTTCTTCATGGCCTCAGCTGGTGAACACTAATCGTTCCAGGAGCACCTGGCATCTGCCCGGCACCCTCCCCTCGCTCACTCCCACCCCGCTCCTTCTGCTACCCTGTGAGCTCAGAGTCTTGACCCCATACCTTAACCCAGCCTTCAGTTTTTAGCCTTAGAATCTCCGGTACTCAGACCCCTCAAACCCTGCCACCTCATGGTGCCAGCGGAAGGAGTTTTCTCCCCAGCTCTAATCCAGGAGAATTCACTCCAGCTCAACCTGGCGGCGCTGACTTAACGCTTATCTTCCCACTGGTCAGATGGATACAAGGTTTAGTTTCCTCCAACTTTTCCATGTCAGGTTCCCGTCTGTGTAACAATGGTTGAATGAGAACCGTGTCTCACTTGGCATCCCCTCAAAGATGTACATTGTTAGTGCTTATCAGTGATTTGTGACAATGCTTAGCCCTTGTGCTTGATGTTCGACAACAAATGTTGCTGAACTTGCACTACTGTGGACATACTTCACAGATGCTCCTGGCAACCTTTGGAGACTTTCAAGGGAGGAAGCAAAGGATTAAAGAGATTAACTTACTTGCCCAAGGTCACTCAGCCAGTAGGCGGCAGAGCCAAATTTTGATGCCAGCTTGGGCTCTGCCCTGCTGCCTCCTTCTATAAATATCTACTGAGCGCTTAGCTCTTTGCAACGTATGTTCTAACCTTCTAAAGAGTCGAGCTGCGTTAAGGTTTCTGGGGAAACCCTCATCGGCTCCTTGGTCCTGCTCCAGGGAAGCCCTCACTCCAGAGCCTGCTAACTACCCGAGGGCTTTTAGGAAAGGTGGGAACGCTTTGAAGGGCCGGACAGGAAGGAACTGGCTGCCTCAGTCTCAGTTGCTGAGGGGCATGGTCAAGTGGATGACATGCAGCAGGTTTATATAAAGCATCCCTCCAGGGCTCGGTGTTCCCAAGCACCAATAAAACACCCCACAGTGAGACAGACTCCTTTGGGGTGCCCACAGTGACGTTGGGTGGCTTTTAGGAATAGAATTCAGATACACAGAATTTTCACAGACATGGACTGTGGTTGGCTATCCAGAAGATGGGGGCAGGGAGGGTCCTTTGTGGACACTGACCACTATGCCTTTAAAAACCTGAGAATCCCTCTCCTCCCGAGTTCAAACCTCCTTTGCTCTGTTCTTTTACCTCATTTGCAAACTGTCTTCTCTGACGAGTGTGTCTTTTAACTAATTTATCTCTCTTGCCACGGCCACCTCACAGGTATGCCCTGCTTTTAGGAGGGAGGGCTCTTGGCTTAGTTTAATGCTTGCTCACAAACTTCTTAATAATGTTTGAGCAAGGGACTGGACCTTTGAATTTTGTTGGGGGTCATAGAAACCCCATAACTAGTCTTGCTCCTTGCTCTGGACAGAGGCATAGGGAGACGACTTAGATTAAAAGAGACACAAAGCGGTGATACCCCTGTACCCCCTTTGTAAGTCAACAAGAATTTTTCTCCATAGAGACAGTTCACAAAGGTGGGTAAGCACACATTGTCTCCATCACCCTTAGCCTTAGTTTCCTTGTCTCTAAAATGGGAACAGCAGCACTCCCCCTTATACATGCTAATGAACACTGAGTGGGATCACGTGGAAAGCACCTAGGAGAAGGCCTTGGAAACATGGGAACATTGATCTACACAAATAGACTTTGGGGAGACAGCAGGGCTTGAACTCTGGAGGTTAGAGGTAGTTTAGAAATCAAATCAAGCTCAGTGTTTAAAGATAGTCTATAATTGCAGGGTGTGGTGGCACACGCTTGTAATCCCAGCACTAGGGGAGGGAGAGGAAGGTGGATCTCTGTGAGTTCAAGGCCAGCCTGGTCTCTAGTTGTCCAGCTAGTCCAGGACAACTAAGGCTACCCAGAGAAACCCGGTCTCAGAAAAAAAAAAAAAAAAAA
>NW_026596064.1:2804978-2843064 GCF_907164565.1 Psammomys obesus
AAAAAAAAAAAAAAAAAAAAAAAGAAGAAAAAAAAAAAAAAAGAAAAGAAAAGAAAAGATAGTCTATAACTTATTTTCTCCTGGGCTATTTCCTCATCACATAGTCACTTATGTTGTAAGGTTGCCTTGAGAGCTAAATAATTTAATGTATTATAAAATACCTAGCTAACTATTTGGCATCTAACAGGAGCTCAAAATGAACCACAATTCTTAGTTTGGTTGTCTTAGTTTTGTGTCCTATACTCAAAATGCAGTCTATGAATGGACTTTGAGGTATGCCATTAAAATGTTCTAATAAGCTGAACCAGTGCCTATGTTTCCGATGGCTTGCTAAATGTAAACTTCTGTACAAAAATAATTTTGCAAAAAATTTTAAGGATTATTCTTCCTTCTTTTTCTTCCTTCTATCTTCCTTCCTTTCTTTCTCTGTCTTTCTTCTTTCTTTTCTTCCTCTGTCTTTCTTTTTCTCTTTCTCTTTCTTTCTCTTTTTCTTTCTTTCTTTTTCTTCCTTCCTTCTTTCCTTCTTTCTCTTTTTCTTTTTTCTTCCTTCCTTCTCTCTCTCTTTTTCTTTCTTTCCTTCTTCTCTCTTTTCTTTTTTTCTTTGTTTCTTTCTTTCTCTTTCTCTTTCTTTCTTTCTCTTTCTCTTTCTCTTTCTCTTTCTCTTTCTTTCTTTCTCTTTCCCTTTCCCTTTCCCTTTCCCTTTCCCTTTCCCTTTCCCTTTCCCTTTCCCTTTCCCTAGCTGCCCTGGAACTCACTCTGTAGACCAGGCTGGCTTCAAATTCACCTGGCTCTGCCAGGATTAAAGGAAAGCACTACCAACCTGGCCTGAATATGAATTTTTTTAAATATTTTATTTATTTATTATTTATACAGTATTCAGCCTGCATGTGTGCCTGCTTGCCAGAAGAGGGCCCCGGATCTCATTATAGATGGTTGTGAGCCAACATGTGGTTGCTGGGAACTGAACTCAGGACCTTTGGAAGAGCAGCCAGTGCTCCTATCCTCTGAGCCACCTCTCCAGCCCGAATATAAATTTCTTAACATCAGGGTTGGTGTCTCATATACACCAGAACATTGTCTTACATATTAGAGTCTCAGTAAAATTATATCTGTGTTCTCTACAACATTGCTAAGTTAGGAACAAACAGTCAACACATCAAAACTAGGTGGGAGAAGGAGTCTGAGTGTTTGAGATGGCTAACTACCACCTCCTTTGGACTCACTTTTGTTCCATTAACAAAGTTATTCCACTGCAGAGAACACTTGGCTTCATAAAATTACCCCTTTTCTTGGCAACAACTGGTATAGGGAGATCACTTGGGGAAGAATTAAGAAACCCCAACAATCCAACAACTGAGCCCTAATTTGATACCTCTTAGGACTCTCAGGCCTTGGAACTCTGACTTTCAACTATTTGGAGGTTTTTAGTCTTTGAAAGAACATTCTGATAGTTAAAGTCATTCTCTACACACACACACACACACACACACACACACACACACACACACACACAAAAGCCTTTGGACCCTGGGTCAAGAATGATTAGAACAGCCCCCAAGCAGACCAGCAATGTGAGAGTGAGAGTTCAGGTTTCCTAGAGAAGTCCAGCCCTGACTAGTCCTCTCTTGTTTGAAATAAAATAAAACAAACAGACAATTACAACTCCCTATATTTAGCCTCAAGGTTATCCCTGAGGGGCCAGTCTTGGGCATGAATGCTAAAGGCTTGCAGCCAAGCAGCAACCACTCTTTGAAGAACTTAAGTTCAGCCCAGTAAAATGAAGCTTTGTTTGATAATATCGTTTACATTTTCAAATCCTGGGTATCAGGCTTTCTTCCTATCCCTTGTGGCCCTTCCTAAGTTTAGCTGCTGGTGTAATGGGGTAACCATGGCAACAACCACCTGCCTATTTAAAACCATCTCCAATGCTAAATAAGGAAGCCTAGAGAAAATGGTTGCTTGCCTGCCTCTCGGCGGACAAACCGAACACTCCTGGGTATTTTGGATACAGGCAAACAAGCAGGATAGAAGCAGCAAGGACCCAAAGTTCTCCAGAGGAAATGGGTAGCGACTTTGTAGAACAGGGGCTCCCTCCGAACAACTTCATTTCTCAACCAAGCACACAGACTTAAATTCCAATTCATATGCCTGCCAT
Organism: Psammomys obesus; assembly: GCF_907164565.1. Taxonomy (NCBI): domain Eukaryota; kingdom Metazoa; phylum Chordata; class Mammalia; order Rodentia; family Muridae; genus Psammomys; species Psammomys obesus. The sequence goes on from NW_026596064.1 coordinate 2,807,134, forward strand.
GTCTACCAGGGAGAATATGAGGCTTGAACCCAGCAAATGTAGATGTTGTCCTGGTACTGGAATTTGAGAAGTGGGAAGGGAAAAAGGTCAACAGGCCATGATGAATTCCTTCATACCTTGGTTGAGGCTGTCATTTTTTTTTTTTTTTTTTTTCCTGACAGATCTGTGTTTCTAACTGGACTTTAACAATGTGGCTTTCTGATGCTTGATTCAGCTCCCATGTTGCTGTGTCTTAATTTTTGGAATATGGAGAAACTCTGTCTCCTGCTTCCTTATTCTCTAAATGGACAGAGTCACCTTCTTTTCCATAACAGAGACCATGCAACAGCCGCACCAAGGGCTTCTTCTTCCCCAGCATACTGCTCTCTTTAACTCCTGGCACAGCTGGTTCCTTCTCCAGGATTGCTCTTTTTTTTTTTTTTTTTTTTTTTAATTAGGTTGTAAAATCTATTCTTGATTTCTTTATCTGGGATGGGGCATCTTTGTCATTAGAAAACCCTCCACTCCCGGCTCCATGATCTTGCTTTGTGTTCTCTTAACTCACTTCTGCACGTATGCTGGTATGCACACCTGCTTTGCAGCCTGTTTGGGGATCCGGTGGGAGAGAGGTGGGCAGTGAGTGCTGGGCCATCGGTCCCAAACACCTAAATAGTGTATGGTCTGCAGTATATTTTCAAAAGATGTTGCTGAGTGAGCGAGTGAATGAGCAGAACCCGTGGATCTCACAGGCTCTGGGTATCTTCCCAGATACACATGCTTGAGGACTTGTAAGGCTGTGTGTGTGAAGAAGATGCCAAAAGTCAGTACAATGGGGTGAGTGTTGTTTTTTTTTTTTCAAAAAGTGATCTTGAGGCTGCTATTCTGATGGTGTGAGCATCTGGTCTGCCTTTCTAGGGGAAGAGAGGACACAGGTTTGGCTCTTTTTGGAGAGGAAGAACGAGGATGAGGAAGAAATTGATATTATCTGTGTGGGAAAGAGGCAGACTCCTGCCAAAAGGTCAGAGCCCCCTGAAAAGGCCACAACACACCTCCACATAGCCATGGAGGTCATCACGAGGGGCCTGCTCACTCATGAGCACCACTTCTACATGGAAGGACTGTCCAGGCACCAAGAGGACCAGGCTGGGCAGGGGGAGGGTCCTGCGACAGATCAGTAAAAATGGCAACACCCTCACTCAGGTCCTCAGACACAGAGGCGAGTAAGAATGGGTAGACACACCATGTTTTAGAGCATCGAGGAAGAAACGAGTAGAATCACAATGGAAAAGCCCCCAAAGTAGTTACTCTCAAAAAGGCCTCCACCACTGCTGTCCGACTCAGCAGTGGGGCTCAAGGTCGCTTCAGGAGAAGACTTGAAGTGCAAAAATAGCTAAAACAAAAAGCTTCCAAACTGGCATGTAAACGGACCTACTGGGAGGTGATCTTGGGAATTCTCAGCCTCGGTCAGGGAGAGAAACCTTCCTTCTGACATCTGCTAACACCTGGGGCCTACTCCACACACACAGGCTGGAGCACAGGCTCAACCCTGAAAAGATCTTGGGATTTTTCAGTTTTAGCCACAACATAAATGACCTCAAACAAGCTTTGGGCACAACAGAACTTGGGTTTGACTCCTGTCATTTTTTTTTCCTTTTTTTTTTTTTTTTGTCATTAATAGATTTGTATTTGTCTTAAAAAACAAAAACAAAAACAAACAAACAAAAAAAACCCTTAAAGTTTGCCCACATTTCCAGCGTAAATAGACTTTTAAATGTGAACACTTTAATAAAATATATATAGCGGTTTGAAAACAGCGATTGCGTGCGTGTACAGGAGTGACGAGGCCGGCCGAGGGCAGGGACGGCGTTGCCAGGAGCTGGCAGCACATGTTTGTAGTGTGTTGTGGCTCTGGGGTCTGAGTGAGATGCGATGCAGCCCTAGTGCATGCAGTTCAGTTGCCGTCAGTGTCCGGGTGTGGTACTACCTCACTGTGTCCAGCCTGTGCCTGGTTAAGCTCCCGGGCTGTGGGGTAGTGGGCTGGGCTGTAAGTGAATGTCCTCAATTCCACTCTATATCTCCTGCTTTGAGGAGAATTCTGTGGGCTAAATAAACGGCCATCCGTTCAGGTTCAGAGATCGAATCCAAATTATGATCTCATTGCTCCCCACCTGCTTGAGGCTAGGTGTGGACCCTACGGATGAGCCTGAAATAGTACCACGAGGAGGCTAGAGTCAGGAAGAAAAGGGAAACGGACAACTCCCTGGTAATTGTGTGCCAGTCACAACTGTGTTCTGATCAATTCCATTCGCCTTGATACACGGGTTTGGGTTCTCTGCAACTGACCATCTGGTTTTTAATTTTCTTTCAGGTCTAAACCCAAATCTCCAGGCCTGAAGGAGCCCGTAGGAGGCCGCTCCTTCGTGCTCCGGTGGTTACAGCCCTTGCGGGGTCCCCGCTGCTGCCCTCTGCTGTCCGGGACAGAGCTCGGCATCTCCACCGGCCTGAGACCCCAGCAGAGCCCTTCTATTCGCCCCAACCCCCTGCTGGAAGCCGGGCTTTTGGGGGGAACCTCTGAGGAGGTCAGGGTAGGCTCCCCGCCACCCTCCTGTCCCCAGACGCCTCCCTCTCCTCGGTTCCTGCGGGAAGGGACCGGAGGCCAGGCTGCCGCAGGTTTCTGACATTTTTTTTTTCTTCTTAGAAATGGAAACCCTCCTTCCGGCAACGTGGCAAGTGAAGTCCCCGGGCGACCCGGCCAAGGACATTTCCGTGGCAGCAGGTGGGAGGCCGCACTAGCTGGCAGTGCCAGGAGGGCGGGGTGCCACTGCGGCAGCCAGTATGCTCGCTTACCTGCTGTTGAATTTTTCAGGGTGTTTCTCTCTCATCATGTGGAATCTGTGCGCAATGGAAGCATCCTGGAAAAGAAAGAGAAGGTAGAAGCCTGGTTAGTGGTTGTGGCCATGAGGTATGGCGGGAAGAGACACATTCCGGAGACTCCAAATCACAGGGGCTGGGCATCACGTCCAGGGGTAAGCTAGTGCCATCACTCAGGCATCTTAGAGCTTAGCTTGGTTGCCTGAGAGCCCTGGCAGTTATCACTGTAACTCAAGCCCAGGGAGCAGCCACGGTTGGTTCAGCCTTTGGAGACTGAGGCAGGAGCAGACCCTAGAGTGAAGAAAAAGACAAGTTCCTTCCAGGGCAGTGAGGGGCTCCTGCTCAGGTGAAGCCAGAAGCCGGTGGGCGTGGGGTGTGGTGGTGGCATGAAGTGGGGGACATTTTCACTCATGGGAAGTTGCAAAAATAGTGCATTTCTCATGTCCCGTTCACCCAGCTTTCAGTAATGGTAATGCTTTACATAACCATAGCACCTTGTCGAAAGCTGAAGCTGGCTGGAAAAGGCTGTTATGTATTAACTCTTTGTTGTCTGTTTCGCTAGTAACAATTAATGGCACAATAGTTGATAATAAACGAGTAATGAACTTCTAGTTTCTGCTTATTAGTCAGTCATTCTGCCCGTGGGACTGCTTCTGAGGCCAGCAAGAATCTCCCATCCTTTCCTATGCACTTTGTCGTCCCCCCCTCCGTTGGCTCCACCTGGACCACGGAACTCATATGAGGCTCCATGGTCCCATCCTCACAGTTGGGAGGTGCTTGGCCCTGAGTCTCCTATCTGCAGCCCACACTCCCATCATAGTCCTCCTGTGAGTGCTCATGGTTGTGACTGGAGTTTGGATGTTGGGCTTCCACGATCTACAGTTCAGAACAGGATCCAACGGTGAACCCAGTTCTCTTTCAAACCTAGCCTTCCACACGTCTTAATGAGCCCTGTTTCCGGCAGAAGAATGTGTCGCCCCCTTGTTACCCAGTCTTCATCTAGCACTGTGAGGCCAGATGCTAAACTCTGGAAATAAACTGGTTAATGGGTTGGAGAGCATACAGCCTGGAAACAAGGAGCTGATTTAGATTTGCCCAGAGGCAGCAAGCCACACCAAAACACAGAAATCTCTGGACTTGTGGGGAGACTGAGGCAGGAGGATCTAGAGGTCAAGGCTAGCCTGGACTACAAGGTGGTACTCTATCTCAACAAACCATACCAACAACCATCCAACAACCAAACAAATAACACCCCAACCCACCATAGAGTAGATTTTTAGCTAATGTATATTCTCTCTTCCTCTCCCTTTCCCTTTCTTCCCTTCTTCCTTTCCTCTCTTACTTCTTCTCTCTCTCCTTCCCTCCCTCCCTCTTTGTTTCTGAGACAGGCTCTTACTGTGTGATTCTGACTGGCCTGGAAGGCACCATGTAGACCACCAGTTCTCAACCTGTGGGTCACAACCTCTTTGGGGGTTGAATGACCCTTTCACAGGGGGTCACCTGAGACCACGAAGAAACAGATATTTACATTACCATTCATAACAATAGCAAAATTAGAGTTATGAAGTAGCAATGAAAATAATGTTATGGTTGGGGGTCAAGGCATTAGGAAGGTTTACAACCACTGACATAGACGCTGCTTAGCTCTCGAGATCCTCCTACCTCTGACTTCCTTGCACTGCTTGTGCTATCATGCTGGACAGTTTTGAAATGCGTCAAGACAGAAGGTGCAGGTCACTGAAGAAGCTTTCGGGGTGCATACTACAGGTGATGAGTTTCCTAAGGGACGGGAGTGACCCCAGCCGTCAGCCACTGTGTGAAATCTGGGAGGGCAGGCCACGATTATAGGCTTTCTTTGTGGTTGGCAAGCATTCCTTGGGAGTTTGGTGGTTAAATTTTTTGTTACTGATTCATTCTTGTAGTTTTCAGACTCATCGTAGGGAGCTGAAGGTCTGGGCGGAGTCACCTCGTGGAGGAACAGTAGCAGGTGTCAAAACTCAGGGAGGCCCCCTGGACCCACACAGCCTCCTCAGCTTCTCTGGGTAGCTGCTCTTCCAAGCCTAGTCCATGCCTACCTCCCGGTCTCCCAGCAAATCTCAGTGAACACTCCCACTATGATACCTGCGACGCTTGCACTTGTCAAATGATTTTCTAGAATTCCAAAAGGGATTTATTTCATCTATTTTTCTTTCTTTGAAGCACTGATTTTCTCCTGTCAGGAAAAAAACAAAAACCAAACAACAAAACAAAACAAAAAACAATAAAAAAAACCCCCAACACCCCAAAGCAAACGTTCATATGTTGTGTGATTTGAACTTCACTGCCATGACCCCCAGTACAACTGAGACTGGCCCCCTGGTTCTTAATTCCTGGGATATTTGCAGAGACCATTCGCCTTGTTCAGTCCTCATCACCCCTGGTTTTTCCATTGCTAAGTTTTGCACGGCCTATTCCAAAGGCCAGTATTTACAATATTGTTAGCTCAGCGTGTGGCTCCTAATTTGACAGTGTAATCTCTTGACAAATGAGCAAAGCAGCAAGGAAGGGCTAAGCTATCTCCTGAAAGGCAGTGTAAAGCCCCTGACATGTTTGTCTCCCCGGAGATGGAAAGAGTCAAGACTCGCTTTCACTCAGCTGAGAGGCTACATGCTGAGCACTGACCATAGCGTCTTTATTTTATGGGTTCAGATACTTTCTTGATGATTACAGCAAACGAGTGCTTCCATTCTTCCCTCACAGAGTGACAGGAATGGCAGGCCAGTGGAAGCAATGGTATTTCTGACTGCCTCTGTGTGTTCTGTCCATTATGGGGTGAAGAGGAAATGAAATGTACTATGGACCGAGCTGTTCCTTCTGCAGCCAAAACCTTGGACACAGGATTGGATGTAGGGTTTTGGCTCACTCTCAAACATAAACTGCTGCTATTTGGACTCTGTGATACTGGAATGTCTAGGCTGGTGCTGTCCAATAGAAATGCAGCATATTTGTAACACGGAAGTTTCTAGAAGCCACATAAAAAAGTAAAAGCAGATAAAATTAATTCGTGAATGTTTTAATTAACCCAGTATACCCCCCAGATTTATAATTTATATATAACCAATAAAAATAGTTGATATTTTTATATCTCATTTTTGAAATATGATGTGTTTTTAGTATTTACACACCCCTTAAATTAGGCAAGGCATTTCAGGCACCCAGTAGCCACATGTGGCTTGTGCTTGCCATCTGGGACAGTGCAGTGCTTTGTCACTTTGGCAGCTTCTGGAGACAGAGACAGGAAAGCATCCACAGGGAAGACTGCTTGAAATTTGGGTTGTTTGGAAATTTTATGGCAGATGAGGGACTAGAAAAGATGTGGCTGGTTTATCCAAGGCATGAGTCCGACACGTGACAGATTAGCACTCAGTGCTGACAGAAACCAAGTTTGCAAGCATCTATCTTGTTGTCACACCCCCCCCCCCGCCAGTGGGTCGGAGGCTGTCCCTCTGGGACGTGAGGTGAGTGAACACTAATAACAATCTATAAGGTGGAAAATGGCGTGTGGGCTGCTGGCATCCAGAATATATTTCATGGAGTCAAGGGATTAGCTGCTCATCACTCTGTTAAGACTCAACTGACAGCACAGCCTGGGAGGAGTTCCGAGTTACTCAGGCTCCCGGAATTATTTTGTAGTTCCTAACTTCCTGTCACCGATACCTGGCCATCCTGACCTTTCAGCTAATCCAAAAATAGAGAGCAGGGAGGAAGAAGCCAAAGAAGTCAGAGGAAGTGATGGACTGGATGACTGTGTTCAGGACCTCTTCCCAGGGGATGTCTGAAGTTAGAAGGACAATAAAGTCAAATGCCGAATCTTCGCCGATTCCGGCTGGTATACGGTAGTGCTGAGCCTCAGTGACTCCTGGACAGGCCAGGGAGTCCTGTTTGCACCCTAGGGCATTGCAGCTGGGGCAACACAACAACCATCATCTTTCCAGTTTCAAGACAACAGCCATTTATTTGTTCAATAGGTGGCGCAAGCCCTTCAGAGTGGCAATGACATTGCAAGTATCTCTTTGCCAGTGTGTGTGTGTGTGTGTGTGTGTGTGTGTGTGTGTGTGTGTGAGAGAGAGAGAGAGAGAGAGAGAGAGAGACTATATTTAAGCATCGTAAGGAGTCAGAACTGGCTTCGTTTACACACCTACTTCTCTCACAAAGTTTGGGAAGTCAAATAGGAATCAAGACCTTTTGCAAATGTCAGCCCTACACTCTGTCAGGGTTATGCATTGGGTACTTATTTTCTCAAGGTTTCCACCTTCCAACTTTTAAAGATTGAGCACACAAACCCCGCAAACATTCCATCAAGAGAAAGCTAAGGGCACGCCAATGAGATAAAATGTCCCATTTCCTCACTCATGTACAATATGACAATAAATATGCACAAAGCAAAGGTATAGGAAAAGAACTATGAAAAACCTGTCCTTGGGATAGGTCAGTCTAGGGCAGGTGGGTAAACATGGGGGTGATGGGTGTCTGTTTGCATGTTCTTCCTTGGGGGGGCAATTAGCTTCTTTCGTTTCTATCCCCTCCCCTCCTTGGCTTCCTCCCTCCTTCATGACTTCCTTTCTACTGCTATCCTTCCTCCTGAAAGAATGCATGAAAACCGCAGTTCATGGTCACGGCTCTTATGTTTAGGGCCTGGGTATCTAGTTGAAGGAAGGTTGTCTACCTCTGTGGAGAAAGACAGGTACTGGAGAAAGCCAGAGCTGTGTCACAAAAGGGAAGATGTGTGGAAGGTTCTACTGGTAGCCATGCTTGGAACCTGCCAACCGGCAACTCCTGGGCAGCCTAGCCTCTCCGTCTGTCCTGCTGCTCAGCGATCAGTTCTGCCTGACTGCTTTTTATGGGGCCAGCTTCCTCTCTTCTGTCCTTCATTACTTGAATTTTAATTTCTGTGCCCCAGACCCACTTCCTGTGTACATTCTGCTCTGTACTGTTTCCACCCTATGAGAGCTTGGTTTGATCATCAGCATCAGAATGCTCCCAGACACTTGTTTTAAAATGCAGAGCCCCAGACCTTCCTGAGAGCCATGGAGTTAAATTACAAATCAAAATGTGGTGCAGGGCAGAATTTCCATTTTTAAAGAGGGGTGCTACTCTGGCTCTGGAGGCGGCGAGCTGACTAGCTCTGCTGCCGCTACCACCCAGGCCCAAGCTTTGAGCTGGTCCACTCACAAATCTACATCATCTGTGATTTGTTGGGGTGCACGAAAGGGTAGGTCCTCCTGATCCAAAGCTTCGGAATCTCTATGACACGGGACAATGACAGGATAACCAGAAGGAGGAGTCCCAGTGAAGATCCAATATTGACGGTGTCACAGAAGTCAAAGAGAGACCCTCGAACCATAACAACAACACCTTGCACGGGACATTTGCAAGTGACGATGTGTGGACAAAGGGTTATGCTGTGGGATACACTGTGACACGCTACAGCTTCCATGATGAGGTACTTTCTAAGCTTTGTTTAATTTTAGGTTTGTGTGTGTTTGATTTTGTGTGTGTGGGGGGGGGCGTGGATACCAGGGCACAGGGAGATGTCCTGGGGTGCATGATGTGAAACTCACAAAGAATCGGTACAGAGTTTTTTTTTAAAGGGGTGCTGCTGAGCTGTGTCACACTGGCTTTGGAGACCTTCCCTCACCCCTTCTCGTAGCTGCGTGAAGATGGCGGGGTCTGTGCTGAGCCCACAGCTAAGTGGGGCTCAGGAGAATGACACTGATCCCCAGCATTGCTGACCCCCGGCTTCACTACACACTGGCTTGGACTCACACGAACGCAACAACCACATCGGGCAATAGGATAATTGGCCTGGATGCGCCGCAGCCACTCTAAACACCAGCACGCTACACAGTGGTTGCGGCAGGAAAAAGAAAAAAAAAAACAAAAAAACAAAGTGAGGTCTGGTAAAGATGATAGTGGGATGTTCCAGGAGCCTGACAGAGGCCTGAGTACAAGAAAGGGTTTTTTGTGTGTATGTTTATGTATGAGCTAGGTGCACGCGCGCGCGTGCGCGCGCGTGTATGTGTGTGTGTGTGCGCGCGTGCATTTGTGTATGTGTGTTTGCATCATCCCTGAAGGTGGCCCTGAAAGAGGGCTTGGGAAAGTCTCTCTCTACCACAAGTTGGGAATCTGGCGGTGGGGCGGGGTGGGGAGAAATAAGCCAGGAACCCGCTGTGCATCTCCGCACTGACAGTGTCTTATCCTGGACCCACAATGCCTTGCCTGCTTCAGTCATACCAGAGTGCTGGAGTAGGAGTGAGGAGATGAAGGCAAATCCTTTCGTTTGAAACTGTTCCTTCGCTCAGAAAACTGAGCAAACAGCGTTCTTCCATGTGTGTGAAGAATAAAGGGAAACAACGAAGAAACGCTGCAAATGTCATGACTCTTCATCCCTCTCCTAACTGTAAGACGATTATTTTTAGCCCCTCTCCCATGCTTCTTGTTTTAGCCTTATTAAAAAGTGAAGCTTCTTCATTAAATCTGCTACCCCCTGGAGCTGTCTTTTAGACTCCCAACTCCGTCCCTCATTCCCTCCATTCCCTCCCCACCACCAGTCTCAAAAGGGGTACATTAAAAAGGAGCGCAGATATCGCTCAGTCTGGTGCCAGAGGATGGCCTGCAGGAGCGTGTGTGCACAAGACACTGGCCAGAACAATCCCTAAGACGGGGAGGCTGAAATCAGGAAAAATGCTCGTACCCAGGACTGGCCTGGAGACGGGGTCAGGGAGTGTGTCTGTGTTCCACCTCTTTAAGAGGCCAGTCCTTTCTGTAAAGTAGAGACAATGCCCGAGGATTGCCATGCTGACTAGAATGCACAATTCTAGTCAAAAGCCTGCCACAGTACAGAGTGCTCAGTAGAGCTGGCATCAAAAGCCCATCTCAGTCTGAGAACACTCCAAGTCGGGGGCTGGGTAGATAGCTCAGTGGCTAAGAGCACTGGCTACTATCCCAGAGGACCTGGGCTCAAGCCCCAGCACTCATTAACACTCACCTGAACTCTAGCTCTACAGTGCCCTCTTCTGGCCTCTGTGGGTACCTAGGGTACCCGGCACATACATATACATATGCAAATACCCATATACATAAAATGATTAATAAAAAAGAATAACATAAGTCAGGTGGTGGTGGCACACGCCTTTAATCCCAGTACTCGGGAGGCAGAGGCAGGAGGATCTCCATGAGTTTTAGGCTAGCCTGGTCTACAGAGTGAATTCCAGGACAGCCAGGGCAATACAGAGAAACCCTGTCTGGAAAAACCAAGAGAAAAAAAAGAATGCACTCACCATATTGTCCTCAACAGCCTAGGAAGTAGCGCCTGCTCTGAGCTAGGAGCTCGTTTCAGTATGACAACTGGTTGAGTTATACTAGCTGGGGTGGAGGATGGAAGGCGAACACAGACAGCGTTGTCTGTCCCTTCTTCTGTGTGTGTGTACACATGTGTATGCATATGTGCATGTTGCTCGTGTATACATGCGCGTGTATGTTTGTGCGTACAAGCATGCGCTTGTATATGGGCGTAGGGTTGATCAGGCACATTAAAGCTACCCCTTCAGCGTAGTTCAAGGAGCACACTGATGGGCTGCAACAGGGGCTGTAGAGGCATCACGGAGGAACAGGGAAGGCAGCCTGAGGGAGATTCTTCTTCAGTAGGAGAAGAATCTTTCTAGGGGTGTATGAAGCACTTGGAAGATGCACGGTTGGGCTGGAAGGAGGGTGTGAGCAGGAGGGAAGGAGCCTAAGTGTTAGGTCGGCCGAGGCTGGTGGAAGCATGTGGCCATTCCACAGGGTCAGGATTCCCAAATTCCCACACTCGTGAGGGTTTCTTCCTGGCCTTACTTCTTGGTGATTTAATTGTTTAAATTAAAGGATATATATGAAGGCTATCTATCTATCTATCTATCTATCTATCTATCTATCTATCTATCTGTCTGTCTATCTATCTCTCTCTCTCTCGATCTAAGAAAAAGTTTTGTTGTTGTTGTTGTTGTTGTTTTTTTTTTTCCTGTCAGTTAAAGATTCTAGGGCTAAGAATTCCTTCTCCAGTCAAGGGGCATGCAATCCGGGAGGCCACAACCGTGTCAGATCTGAGGATGCTCAGACCCAAGACAGGGCTAGGGACAAAACAGAACAGGTAAGGAGTAGGGGCCCAGAGGGTCAATGGACACTCTTTGGTCATGAAGAAAAGCAATCAAGGGCCAACTTACCACACCGATGGAGAAATAGTTGTTCATGATGTTGTATGGAACCTGGTCTCCATTCTCCACCTCTTCTCTCGGGATGACTTCTAGGCACCAGCGGTCCAGCATCACCAATGGGCTCTGTTCGATTTCCTTGAGGATTTTAGTCAAGCTGCCCCCTTCATAACCTGTGGATACGGGCATGGTAAGTACCACCGGAGCAGACAGGCAAAGTTGTCGTGTACGCAGGGCAAGTCGCTCTTTAGGCATGTGTGGCTAGGATCCTTCTGGGTGTCTATGGGATGGAGACACTTATGTTCTCTGAGCCAGGGAGAAGGGGGGACAATAGGGAGTAATTATCAAGAGTTTGGGGGTTGAGTTGGAAGCCTGAGAGCAAGGTATGGAATGGCTGTTGGCTAGAGACAGGCATGGCTCTGGAGCTGAAGTAAGCCCTCGAGAATGGGTAAGCTGTTGAATGGAGTTACATCATTTGCAGGAATGGGTAGAACTAAGGATTGTCATGTTAAGTGATGTAAGCTAGATTAGGTATTGTATGTTTTCTTTCATATGTGGGATAGAGATCGAACACATATTTACACGTATCTCAATATCTATATACTATCTATCTATCTATCTATCTATCTATCTATCTATCTATCTATCCGCCTATCATCTGCCCACCCACCCACTCACCTACTCACCTACCAGACAGGAAAGCAGTAGGACTATTGAAAGAGGAAGGGGCAGGGATAATAGGATGTGGAACAATGGAAGGTATTGGTGGGAGATAAGATTAAGGAATAGGATAAACACGTATGAGAAAGGCTTAACAAAACTTATTCTTTTATACAGTAAATGCACCACTAATTGGAAGAAAGCTAAGTGGAGGAAAGAAGGAAAAGAGGGAAGGAAAGACTTGTCAGCTGCATGGCTGGGAAGTTGTCTGTAGAATAACAGGTCAACCCCAAGACTGTAGAGTGTGGAAAATAACAGGTCCTTCCCAAGATCATCTTGTGTGGAAGATGGACTGTGTGGTGGTCAGCGTACTCTTAAGATGACTCTCATGTCTGACTTCTGCCCTGTCTCCCAAGCAAGAACATGGCCTGGCTGGCCTGGCCTGGTTTGCTCTTGCATTGCTCCCTTAATTGATCAACCACCTGGAGTCGCTGGTCTTCTGCTTGCTGGTCCCCCTTCCCCCATGCACGAGTGGAGCCAGGCTTTGGGCTCTGCAGAAAACTTTGTTTACAAAGTCCTTGACCCTTGCTCTAGAAGCCATCTCCACTCTGTATTCCACTCGGGGAAATTTCAAAACGAAAGCCCATTGCCCTGGGGCTCCTGACAGTCCAGATATCCATGGTGTCCTGTAGGTAACTGGTGAGGTGATATTTCAGTCTGTATTCTGAATTCTAATTCAGAAGGGCGGAGGGAGGAAGTTCATGCAGGGACTTCTGTTTAAATAAGCCCATGTATCGGGCAAGCACTCAGGAGGGGACAGGGGACATTTGTATCCTGCAGTTGACCCTGTCCGGTTGGGGGAGGCAGGCTGGAAGCTGATGGCTTCAGAACTGTAGCAAACACGAGGAGCTTATGCAGGATCCGGGGACAGAGGAGGGCGCCTGTTCCAGACCCAGCAAGGCCCGGCAGGGTCGTGGATCAGCTCTGACTGCTGTTGATTATCACCCCGAGGAATGTGACTGAGAGGGTTAGACTAACTTTGTAACCTATATGTCTTCTAAAGCCTATAGCTTTGAGTTTTAGGTCCAGGTTAAGCCAAAGCCTCTTAGTACCTTTCCAGAGAACGTGGAATGTAACTCTATCTGTGAGGACAGATATAAAAAAAGGCAAGCAAGAAATGACCTTCACTCAGCAAAAAGAACGACCAGACCCTTGTCTTCAAGATAGTATAGTGTTTCTTAGCAACGAACCCAGATGGTCTCAATCCTTCTGAGTAGCTCCTGATCTCCAGCCAAAAGTCTGCAGTCCCAGTCTTCAAGGATGAGCTAATCACCCCACCTTCAATTGCAGCTACATCCACACTTGGCAGGACTGGCCAAGCTTGAGCACCTAAGACTAACCAATTATCTTACTTTATAGCTTCCTCATTGAATCCTAAATTGCCAAAACTGCAACTTCAAATTTCCCGCAATTTTTCTTTTAAAAACCTAAAGGCCTTTGTCTCCCGGTGCCACTCTTTGCTGACCGGCAGGGGTGACCCCATTGTGCATTGGTTAATAAACCTCTTGCTTTTGCAACGAGTCTTGGTCTGGAGGAGTTTCTGGGAAGGGCGCGATCTTGAACTCCTGAGCTGTAAGACCCCAGGTCTTACATGACTCGTGAAAGGTTAAGTTCTGCGTAGCCCTGCACAGCGCCCCTGAGAACCCAAACGCTTGCCTCCAGTGGCACAGTCTCACCTCCTCCCCAGCGGAGACATCTTGCGAGGTCGTTCCCGGTTCCGAGAGGCAGGACAGCCACTGGCGGGTGCTTGGTGAAGTTGGCCTTATCTGCAACCCACATGAAGGAACAGACACACCACGTGATTACAGATGGGTTGTTAGCTTATAATCCCCACCTGCTGCTCTCCCTGCCCCTGACATCACAGAATCCCTCCTGTGGTGGAGCCCACAACGTGTGCTGAGGCCATCCACAGTGTTAGCAATGTGTGAGCTGCTACATATTTGCCAAAGCTGTCAATCACTTCCTCATATTGAGCTAAATCTGTCTCCCTTGAATTTGCACCTATTTATCACAAACATGTCCCAATTCTGTCTTCAAGGTGACAGCTCACTCCTCAAAAACATTGGCTCCTCACTTAATGGTGAGCAGCCCTTGTTTCCTTCTGTTTATGGTCCACAGTGACCTAGCAAAGATGGAGGTTCATGGAGATAGGATTCCAGAGCGTGGATCAGAATTCAGATCTCTGGCTCCGAGCCCATTCTTTTGTCTTCAGAGGCCACACAGTGCATAGCGAGAGAGGCATGCCCATGACATTAGGGCATGGTGGGAGAGCTCACTGAGAGTCAGTTCTATTTTAAAGCTTAAGAAACAACATTGTGCTGAAGTAGAAGAGCCTCCAGGTGTGACTTGACACCCCCATACCAGTTTATTATCTGCAATTTTACTCCTGCAGTTTTCCAGAATACAGATTCCCACTCCTTTTTCCTTTGTGGTTGCAAGGGAGTACCGCCAGAACCGCCCGAGAAAATCACGGTTAAACTTGCTTTCCTCTGGCTGTCGTCCTCAGCATGTTGGGAGGGCAGGGAAGGTTGGAGCGGAGGCACAGGAGCCCTGTGGGCTTTGAGCGGCCCTATACACAAACCCTGCCCTACACAGTGCCCAGGATATTAGCTATCGGGGCAGGGAGAGTTTGCAGGGATCAGTGGAGGAGCTCAAATTGGGGCTTCCCTGGCAGAGTAGGGGTTCAAAGACTCTCCCAGTTGTCTGATCTGTGCCAGAGGTGGCTGGTCTCAGGGCTGAGATTACCACTGATGGGCTGAGGTGGAAACGGCAGTGATGCAATGAGCTTATTGTGCCTGACCCGTGACCGGAGTCTCCCTACCCTTGCACGTGCTACTCCCATCACCTGCAGGACACCTGTTTCTTCAAGTCTGCCGCACCTTGACGAGTTATCCATCCTTATTGCACTGAGCCAAGAAATCTGCGTGCCATCCTAACCTTCCCTTTTCTTTCTCAATCCCATTCATCCACGTAGCACTCCCTCTGAGCCGCCTCCTTAACAGACTTCCCAGAAGCCTCCTCTCTCCATCCCCATGGAGGCACCCAGTGAGTACCGGGCCGATTCCTCCACATTGTCCCAGTTCCACAGCCTCCTTTTCTCGCTCCACCTCCAAGTCCATCCTCCTAGTGTGTTTTCCACATTGCTGCCCTGGCCCTCCACGCTAGGGCCCGGTGTTGTCAGTGTTGCATGCCTCGGCCTCAGGATCCAGGCCCTACCTGTCTTCCTAGCCCTCCCCCTCAGCACACCCGGCCTCCCAGCCTATCAGGAAGCCATCCTGGAGCGTTCTCAGTCCTGACACTCATCCTTGTCACCAGGTCTGCACCTGGTGACTGTCTTACGCTCTGGAACATCAGGGATGGTGACCGTATCACACTCCCTTATTTGCATCCCGAGGGGACCGTAACCTCCTGGGAGAGGGTGTTTCATTTGCTACGGCATCTCCACTTGGATCCACCGGGTCCTGCTATCTACCAGCTGCCTCGGAGGTGGCCGTGGCTCTAAGCCTGAGATCTTTGCACACACAGTGTATGCCTGTACCTCTTTTCCTGGAAAGGGAAGGGGAGCAAGGTGACTGTGGCTGGCTGGTGTGCAGGAGCAACCGGGTCCCCCTATGGAGGCTGGGGAGCACTCCAGATGGGAGGGCCACATGGACAAGGGTGTGGGTAGGGGGAAGACTGCTGCAGCTGAGGATGTGAGGACAGGGCTGGGAGGCTGGAATCCCTCCGGAGAAGGATAAGAGGGAGAGCAGCCCCTCCATTACCTCAGCCTGGTCATTAGAAGGACCCCAAGAAGCTCGATATCACCTTCCGAAGAACCCCAAGAAGCTTTTGGTGTGTTTCACGCACACCACAAACCCACTGATATTAAGACGAGTGTTATAGCCATGGGGGAGGGGAGGTGGCAGCAAGAACCTCAGTGGGGTGGTGGAGATCATGGCGCAAGCGCTTAAAGGATGAATGAAGAGGAGGACACTACGCACGTGTCTCTCTCTGAACCACTAACCTGTGCGAGAGAGTCTAACTTTCACCGAGCTTCATCTTCTTTCTCTTTCCCTAGCTAATCCGTCTCCCGTGTTCCCTGCAGAGGCATTTTGTACAGTGTTTCACCAAGGGCTGCTTTCTCCCCCTCAAGGAGTGGGGCTTCAGGAACCGTGTGGAGAGCCTGATCCTGCAGCCATGAGCTGCCTTTCCTCCCACAGCCTCTGGACGGAGGAGGCTTTCCTCTTCCCACAAACTCCAGAGCCCACAGCAGTGCAGAGCTGTGTGTGTGTGTGTGTGTGTGTGTGTGTGTGTGTGTGTAACAGCTGTGTGTGTGTGTGAGAGAGAGAAAAACAGCTGTGTGTGAGAGAGAGAGAGAGAGAGAGAAACAGCTGTGTGTGTGTGTGTGAGAGAGAGCCAGCTGTGTGTGTGTAAGAGAGAGAGCTGTGTGTGTGAGAGAGAGCCAGCTGTGTGTGTGTGTGAGAGAGACAGCTGTGTGTGTGTGTGTGAGAGAGAGAGAGAGAGCCAGCTTTGTGTGTGTGTGAGAGAGAGCCAGCTGTGTGTTTGTGTGTGTGTGTGTGTGAGAGAGCCAGCTGTGTGTGTGTGAGAGAGAGCTGTGTGTGTGTGTGAGAGAGAGAACTGTGTGTATGTGTGTGTGAGAGAGAGCCAGTTGTGTGTGTGAGAGAGCTGTGTGTGTGTGTGAGAGAGAGAGAGAGAGGATGTGTGTGTGAGGAAGAGAAGATGTGTGTGTGTGAGAAAGAGCGAGCCAGTTGTATGTGTGTGAGAGAGAAAAGAGTGAGAGAGCTGTTTGTGTGTGTGAGAGAGAGGTGTGTGTGATGTGCAAGTGATAGCTGTGTGATGTGTATGTGATGTGTGTGTGTGTGAGAGAGAGTGATGAGTGTGTGTGATGTGTGTGTGTGAGATATGTGTCTGTCTGTTGAGTGTGTGTCTGATGTGTATGTGTCTGGTGTGTGTAATGTCTGTATATATGATGTGTGTATGTGATGTGTGTGAGAGAGTGGTGTATGTGTGTGATGTGTGTGTATGTGTGTGATGTGTGTATCAGGTGTGTATGTTGAGGGGCATGGAAACCAAAGCATGGCTTACAGGGGATCGGCGGGTAGCAGGTGTGTCCTCTCCCCTCCCACTCTAAGGCCCCACCTTCCCTGCCTGACTTGGCCGGGGTCTGGCCGACCTTGATTCTTCTCATCCTTTTACCAGCTGTGTCCCAGACGTCAGCGGGCCTTGTTGCCCCACGCCCTAAAGACATGGGGAATTTTGCCCTTCTCCCATGTTCCTGTTTGCACTGTGCTCTGGCCTGACCGCCTCTCGATTGAGATGCTGTGGGGGCCTCCTAACTGGTCTCCTTACCTCTGCCCTCGTCTTTTCAGCTTGCCGTGTTCCTTCTTTGTTTAAAACTACACGATGCCTCAGGACTGTCCCCTTCTAAACGCCACGCCCTACCTAACGCTTCACATGTCCCTGTGCCCCAGATCCTCGTTACCTCTGCTGCAACCTCTGGAACGCTTCCTGTGTGTTCTCTGCTCGTGGCCTCGCTGGTCTGCCTTCCGAAACCCGAGCTGCTCCTTAGGGCCTCTGCTCTTGCTGTACTCTTCTCTCAGGCACTAACAAAGCTCAGTTCTTCTCCAGTTCTTGGAGGTAGTGTCAGTTCCTATCCAGCGAGGCCTTCCCCTACTTTTGGAGTGCAGCCCTACTCTACCCCCTGGGCTTTCTTTGCCCCTCCCTTCTTACATTTTTACTGCCCTCTGATATTCTATTCATTTCACTCATTTCTTTGTTGCCTGGTTCGTGCTGCTAGAGCAGAGGCTCTCAGTCTTCCAAAGGCTGGGACCCTCTCATATAGTTCCTCGTGCCACAGTGGCCCCCAACCATAAAATTATTTTCGTTCATAACTTCATGCTGTGAATCGTAACGTTAACATCTGTGTTTTTTGATGGTCTTAGGTGAACCCTTGCTACCTCCCCCCACCAAGGGGTCGGGCCCCACAGGTTGAAAACCACTGTTCTAGAATGTAGGCTCGACTCTCCATTCCTTGGTGGCATCCCTAGTGACGCCAAGAGGGCTTGGCCCACAGACGTCCAAGGCAGCATTAGTGTGATGATTGACAGAGAGTGCGAAGCAGCCACCCCCCACCCCCCCATGGCTCAGATTCTGCTCTTCTGAATTCGATGCCTGCCCACCCCAGTGCCTCTGTTGGTGGCTTTCCTGTCTCGGTGTTACCTGGATTCTGCAGGGGTTTGACTATGTCCAAATCACATAGATAATCCCCCATCGTTTTGTGGATCCCGGCAGGGCTAGGCTAAACCCCAGCCCTCCAGCCTGCTCAGCAAGGTGTTCTCTGATGATCTGTACTTCCCAGACGCTCTCTCAGGACTCAGGCTGCAGCTGTTCATCTCTAGCTGATTTGCCCTGCTTCTTGGCCTTCACTCACCACCATGGCTCAGGATCTCCAGTCCTGCTTCAAATACATCTTTTCCTGCCACCACCCAGCTCTGCCTGTGACAGATGTGTCTCTAAGGACAAACATCTACAGTGAAACCCTTCCCCCCAGATACCTAATCCAGCATCCGTCCCAGCAAGGATGGGCACCCGGATGGACACGACACAGCTCCGTTCCTTCTTTAGCTCATTGCCCTCTGCTGACTTTAACTTTACTCATTGTAAACAGTGAGTTAAGGCCTTCCTGGCCATTCTTACCAATGCAATCCAAAATCCAGCCAACTGTCCCATCTCCGCCACAGGCAAGGACACGGAAGTCTGGGGTGTCATAAAAAAAGTTCAATCTGGAAGGAAGAAAGGCCACAGAGCTCTGTTATTAGGTTGTGACTAACACTTGTTACTTTTGTATGTGTGTGTGTGTGTGAGCACGTGTGTGTGTGTGAGCGTGTGTGTGTGTGTGTGTGTGTGTGTGTGTGTGTATGGTATTGGGGATTGAACCCTGGTTCCCAGCTTATGCTAAGCAAATTGTCTATCAATGAGCTACATTCTAGCTACAACACTTGATACAGAATCTCCCCGTTCCACGGACTTAGGTAAAGATCTTGGTTCTTTTGGGGTTGAAGGAGTCACTCAATATTCTGAATCTAGAATTTACTATGCAGTGCTCCTGAGTATGGAGAAAAGTTGGTGGTGTGTGTGTGTGTGTCGGGGGTGGGGTACTAATATCGTAATAGAAGGAGAATCCGATCAACTTTCAACAGAAACAG
Source organism: Psammomys obesus (assembly GCF_907164565.1). NCBI lineage: Eukaryota > Metazoa > Chordata > Mammalia > Rodentia > Muridae > Psammomys > Psammomys obesus. Next base: position 2,826,137 of record NW_026596064.1, read on the forward strand.
AAAACCATTTTTGAGAATTCTTCAACAACTGGAGGAGTTCACAATGGTTACATTTTGGCAAGGATACAAATAATTTCTAATACTTTGCCTCCTCTCATGCTCTCCTGACTGCTGTCTTTAATGCCAGCTCTTTAAGAGAGATACAATTAATTCTGTGTGGCTTCATTTTCTCCTCTGTGGGCCCCCTGTCAAGAGGAGTGAGACCCCATTTTTTGGGGGGAGCCTGATTCCTCTAGAGCAGAACCTGGGGTTGAGTGACCTCCAGAGGGTCTGTGGATAGAATTCAGAGGCTCGTGAACGCGAGAGAGAAGGTGCTACGTTATTATCTTCTCTGGTCTCTAGCTGAAACTTAGCATTTCTTTCAATTGTGGACGTAGACAACAGACCGCAGAGGCTTTGACAGCACCTGTGACCTTGTCACAGTGAACATCACAGCTATTTCAACATCGAATTACGGCTCTACCGTAAGTCACACGCTGTCACCTCTGTAGCTTGTGGCTTTCAGCTTACAGTCATATTTAACCTAGATATGGATATTGTTGTTTGAGGTGTTGACATAACATATTCACTTACATACCACAAATTTATCTTTTGGGTTTTGGTCACTATTTTTCAACCTAATGTCTCCTTGGAAAATCACGTATTATTTCATATTATGCTTTGGAAAATATTATTCGAGATCGAGTCTGCAGTCTACCAGATTGGGACAGGAGCTCCCAGCAGAAAAAGTCAACGATCCTTGCTTTAGGGAAAGTGTGAGCCATGGACACCTTGGGGTGCAATTTAGGAATCTCAAGGCCTGTACATCTCACTTCCCCACCAGATGGTGAAGGTGCACCTTTCTCCTCTTAACTGGGTCTTCGGCTTCCACTTCTATAAATAACCCCTGTGTCAGACAGCCGAAAGACGGGGACAGGTTCCATTTTTAGTCACCTTCCTCCATCCCCCTTGGAGGAACCGCAATGAATCTAGAGTAGAAATGCGGGTCAGGAAGTGTGACAGCCCAGATCAGAACAGGAAGATCATGCTGGCACAATCGCCAGCAGATGGCGCTAGGACACCAGCTCTCACTGGGTAGATGTCCATGGTGGGAACAATTTCTGCTGCAGAGGACAAGCTCCACTCACCCGGTGCCTTCCGTCAAGCGGCAGAGGCCCTGCCTCCTCCCCTCTAACAGCTAGCCCTTGCCGAACTTCTGTGCAAAATTGGACAATTCAGGTTAAGAATGGTTTCGGGCGTGACTGAAATGCTCCCGTAGCAGAGCACCAGGCAGACTTTGAGGGACTGTGCCAATCGGCAGAGAGAGAGAGAGAGAGAGAGAGAGAGAGAGAGAGAAAGGGAGAGAGGGTGAGAGCTCTCTGAAGCTATCAGCAAACAGCCTTGCAAATAAGTCCAAATAAGTCACCAGCCTGCCTTCCCTGCCGGTCCAAAGACTGGGTCAGAGTTTCCCTCTGACATCAACACCTCCGTCAGTGACAAGGTACACAGGGCCAAGGTGAGGGGTGGGAAAAGACATCAGATGGCGGGCAGAAAAAGTGAAGAGACAGAGAGTTAAAAAGTGACGAAGGGAGGTGTTTTCTTCAGGGACCAGAGCAGGGCAGAGAGAGAAGACTGATGTCCGTACCCTGGGGTCGGGCCCCCGTTGTCCAGGTTGAAAACTTGTTTGGGGTTGAGCAGGTAGTGGAATTTCCGAAGAATTCTGTGGGGGAAGAAGAAGGAGTGATAGAGAAGGACCGTGGTACTGCAGACGTCACAGGGGGCATACCTTTAGACCCATATATGGTGAGGTCCAGCAGTTCCTTAAACCTAAGAGCGGAGATGTTGTATACAGAACCCGATACCCAGGGTAACTGGCACCCCCACATCCTTACCTCTGGCCCAAACTGTCCCTCCATCTGACTCTAGCCTCCCCCCACCCCCCGAAACTGCTATGGCAGAGACGCCTAGAGAACAGGACGGCTTCCTCCCCATTAGAGACCTCTGGCTATTCTGTGTGGTTTAAGTGGAATGATTCTGCCCTTTGTGGACTGTCCAGAGGGCTGGAGGGCCCTGAGGGAGAGGGCTGAGCATCCTCTTAAGAGTGCATGCAGGAAGATATGGAGCTGGGAAGCTGAGAGGCAATGGCTATGGCTTGGCTTCCGGGCTCTAGCTTGGGACCACCAGGTTAGGTCAGAAGGGTGTCTTGCCTGTTGGACAGAGGTGGGGTCCTCACAGTACTTGTTTGAGCCCTACATAGTGCTCCTTTTCTAAACTTGGATTTCTGCTTTCCGTGCCATCTGCTCATTTTCCAGACCTAGGAGGCAGAACGGTTCTGCCTGCCCCCAGCTCGCCTCCAAGTCTGCTGAGTTTACTCCAGCTTTGCCCAAAGCCAGCATTTCCTGTACTGGTAAGGTGGAGTTGGGGCTAGGCCAGGTGGTCCGAATCGGGTATGTCTCACCAGGTCTTTTAAAACCAAGAAAGACTTGGGGGTGGGCCAGGAAGGAACAGGCCCCTTAGGACTTGACTCTGACAGCCTTCACAGGAGCTCATGAGGCAGGTCCCGGGCTAAGAACAATGCTAATTCTAATCCTTAAGGTAACCCTGTGAGAGGTGGTATCACTGCTATCAGTGTCACAGGGGAAGAAACTGAGGCATGGGGCATTACCTCACCTGGGTCAGGTGCTGAAGTGGCCATGAGCCATGGGCCAAGGTTTCCTTGACTGCACAGTCTACTTTGTTGGAGCTGGGGGAAGGGGGGACTCTTGGGTCAAGTTGTATTAGCCTATTTTAAAAGAAAAGAGGACATCCATACCTTTCTCCTTGTCTCCCTCCACTCTTGGGGTTCACCAAGACGAGCAGGGGATGAGTCCCCGGGCTAGGGATGATCTTATACTTAAAAACAAGAAGAAAAGCAAATGAGCTTTATGCAGTAGTAGGATGAGATGGAAGCAGCTGTGAGACAGCTTTGGAAGGTGGATGGGAAGCAGGCCCAGACATGGAGGAGAGGAGGGTGGGTCTCCCTCTCACCGTGGTTCTAGAGCTGTGGCCCTCAGCCTCCCTAATGCTGCCACCCTCTAATACAGTTCCTCATGTTGTGATGACCCCCCAACCGCAAAAGTATTTTGTTGATCCCTCATAATCGTAATGTTACTACTGTTATGAATTGATATAAACATCTGATGTGCAGGATACAAGGTTTGTAATCCTCCAGCGGGATAGAGACCCACAGTTTGAGAACCACAGGTCTGGAGGGCACATCCACTGAGTCATAGGAATCAATGGAACAATAAACATGGAGCCCTCAGGCCCTAGCACCTTCCAAGCCCACATGCCCAGGCCCAGGTTTCCTCCTGTCTAGTGTGTGCCTCACCATTGGTACCACACTAACACGCCCAGGCATGTTGTCTTCCCCAGCAAGCTAGTCCTCCCTCTGCTGTCCTCTTCCTGGTACACGTGTGGTTTCTCAGCTGGGCATCCAGCGGGGAGATCTTGACTTGCCAAGGGCCTTTCCTAAAACCTTTCTTGGCAGCCATTATGACCCCCACGCTGCTGAGGCCTTTCCTTCCCCCAACTGTACCCTCTGCCCCTCCCCGACCCCAGTTCCTTCTTGGGACACCATTTCAAACATGCCAGTAATGATACCCTGTCGCTGTGAGGATCAAATCGAAATCTCTATGCCTGGCATCAAGGCCTTCCCAAGCTCGCCCCTTTCTTCTGCTCTCTCCTCATTCCTCCTGTCCCCCAGCGACAGGCCCAGAAGCCCGCTGCCATCCTCTGTCACGTGGATCTATCCATGCGCATGCGCACACTCCTTCGCTCTTGTCCCACGGCTTGAAATACTCCCTTCTTTGTAACCTCTTAAGGAGACCCATGATAAGCCACAACTTTAAAAATCAAAGCACTTGGGAGACAGAGGCAGGTGGATTTCTGTGAGTTCAGGGCCAGCCTGGTCTAGAGAGTGAGTTCAAGGACAGCTAGGGCTATGCAGAGAAACCCTGTCACAAAACAAGCCTTTCGCTGGGGTCACCTATCAGGTATCCTGAATACCAAATATTTACGTTACGATTCATGACGGTAGCAACATCACAGTTATGAAGTTGCGACATGATTGTTTCATGACTGTGGGTCTCCACAACCTGAGGAATTGTACCAAAGGGTCCCAGCAGTAGGAAGGCTGAGAACCCCTGGGCGAGAACACTCTCATCTATGGATGGCCCGCATTATTTTGATCTTGCATCTACAATTTCAGTTCATCTTGTAATTTCAAAGCACACACTCTCCAGGATGCTAGTCTTAGGGCACTGTGGGAGGCAGGAGTGTGGGGAGGCTAGCCTACTCTTAAAACAAGGAAATGTGAGCTCTGAGGCAGAGGATGCGACCCCACTTTCCTATTTCCTATTCTGATAGTCTTTGTGGCTTATCTGGCCGTCTTCTCTGCATTCGTCAAAACTTCATGCAGGACATGAAAAAAATTCCACTGGTGATGTTTAGTGAAGAATGAGGTCTTAAATATACACTTAAAGATGGACAACCTTTGGATCTGCTCTGCATTGCTTTGCTGGATTATATTCCAGAGATAGTTGGACAACGGTAGAAACCCATTGTCTAATTTTTGAAAACAATATTTATTTTTTTAAATGTAGGAATGCTCTGTCTGCATGTACACCTGCATGCCAGAACAGGACATCAGATCAGTTTATAAGTGGTTGTGAGCCACCGTATGGTTGTTGGAAAGAGCAGCCAGTGTTCTTAACCTCTGAGCCATCTCACCAGCTCCCATTGTCTCATTTTACACCACACATTTGTTACTGTTTAGGAGGTCTGCACCTTGAAGTTTCATGTAACTTTCTCTTAAAGAAGTGACAAAGCCAACTAGACCATCAATGGCATCAGCCAATCGCTTTGCTCACTACTTATCTACAAGGTGGCAGTCAAAGGTTAACTCCAGAGGTCCAGGTGAGTGTCCTCCAGTGTAACAGAATTGGTGGGATGAGAAAGCAAATGTTGAGATGCACATCTTTAGACTCCAAGCCTCCCTCTCCCTGCCCCAGCCTCGGGACTGCTCATTCGTGAGTTACCTGGGTCACAAGTTCCCCCTTGGCGGCCACACTGCCCTCGGACTTCCCTCCTTGCCTGTCCTGTGGGGAAGAGAGAGAAAAAAAGAGAGAGAGAGAACATAAACAACTTTTGAAGAAGGACAAGAGCAGATCAAAGTGTTAGAACAAATGGCTATCAGCAACAAAGAGCTCAGACAGGCAGAAAGCGGTGAGGTTTTCAAGGTGGGACTTCGACCTCAGAAAAGGCAACCCACAAGCCTCTAGGCTTCTGCAGACTCTTGTGGTCTCTGGAGCCTGTGATCCCAGACAGTGTGGTGTGGTGTGATACTGTGTGTGTGTGTGTGTGTGTGTGTGTGTGTGACTGCTGCCTCTCCAGGCACCATTGGCTTTATCTGATCTTCAGACTTTTTACCAAGAGAATGATGAAGCATGCCCACGTCTAACTTTTGTGTTGTTGTCTTGTTTAGCTTTATACTTTTGAGTGTCCCCACCTCTGCGTGGTTCGCCTTTCTCATTCCACCCTAGCGATTAGTCACATGATCTCAGCTTATTCACCTGTGATGTGAGTAGCTACGTAATTGTCATTTGATGGAATACATGCTTACATTTCTCCACAGAAGGAGACCGATTGGGATATGAACTTTGTTTATTTCTAACTTAATGGGATTTGATGAATGGATTTCCAAAGTGGTGATTTTCTTGTAGGCTTTTAAATGAGACAAAAAGGGGTCTGTTCTAGTCAAGGGAAAGAAGGCCTTGAGAGTGGGTGGGACTTGGCAACAGTTTAAAGATGCAAGTGCTGTCTTCAGGAGGCAGAAGAGGTTTCAGGTGGAAGCAATGGGGGATCATTTCATCCTTTCATTTGTTTCTAGATATGTCTGAGACACTGGGGGGGGGAGCCCTTGAGAGAGGGAGGACCCATGTGTGAACACAGGAGAAAGCTTGGGAGGGATGAAGGAGGCCAAGAAACCTGGATCTGCCCAAAGATGCTTGGAAGGGGTGCTGTCAACATGGAGACACAGCAGTCATAAGCTGCTGTGCCGGAGTTTTCTCTCGCTCAGTCTGGCTGACAGAGCACCGACCTCTTTTAAACCGACACTCCCGGGAATTCGAGGCCGTGAGTGTTGCCCACCTCTGACTCCTGAACCTGGAAAAGCCAGAGCCCTGGTAGGGGCAGGAAAACTTACTCGGGTGACGGGGCATATGGAGGTAGGCAGCAGAATGTGGTCTTTGAGTTCCCCACCGTCACACACCGTCGATAATTCACATTTGCGGTGAAACTGGAGGGAGACACGGAGGTTGAGGATGAGCAGAAGTGAGCAAGGAAACAACAGCTAGGCAGGTGGAGAGCTTTCCTGGGGAGGCAGGCTGCCCAGTGGCCCTGAGTCTTGGAGCGCTGCCGGCTTTGCCTTTGACAGGATTGTTGAGTGTGTGTGAACACGTGGGGCGCAGAACTGAGATCAAGAGTTGCCCTCCAAGTGTGGTGTCCTGTGTGGATTCTTCACCCCTGCTTCTGGTGTTCTGCTTTAGACACTCTGCAGGAAGGGCAGCCTCTGGGAATGAAACCTCGGGAGGTAACGGAACCCCTGCATTGTGAGAGTCCCTTTGTCTGGCTTGGTGGAGCCTTCTCTTTAGGGCTGGTACCTACCCTGGGGGCACAAGACACCGCCCAGAATTGGCTTTGGGAGGAAGGCTGGGCGGCCCTGTGGCACCTGTCATGTGTAGAATGCTGTGAACTCTGGCATAAGCATGGCAATGGCACGAGCAGGCCCGTGAGGAAAGGGCCTCTCCCAGCCTGTTGGCAGCCCCGGGTAAAGGATGGTCATGATCTAGCCAGCTGTTCCCAGCTGTTGGTCATGTAGGCAGTAGGACGGCCAACTTCTTAAGCAGCCCTCACTCTGGGCAACTTGAGGAGTCCTTGGAGGCTGAGAGACTCGAATGGGGGCGGGGTCTCCGGGATCCTCTTAGCCTTCATTCCCTCACTCTACACTTGCCCTCGTGGGGAGAGAGGTTCACTGCCCCGGGCTACAGCTCGAGCAAAACCCTCACTGAAAAGAAGTAGGGCCGCCCTGGGTACCGACCCACCGTCATCCGGCACCACACGCAGTGCCGCGCGGTGACACTCTGGTAGCACTTGATACTTTTGTGGCACCGGTCACACTTGACGGAGGAGTTCCCTTCCACCCACGCGTGCTGCATCACCTGTGGGAGGCAAGGGAAGGATACCAGGGAAGGCAGTGGAACCACGCCCCCGGGCCCAGGCCTACAGAGAAGTGGGAGGTGCGAGGGGGCCCAGAGGGCCCTGTTTTCCTCAGTGTGGAAGCTTATTGGATGCAGAGCTCCCCCCTCACTGCCTGACCACCGCAGTGCTAAGCAAAGTAGATGAAAAACCTCCGCTTTGCCTGGGTAGCTCTCACCCCGGCATCTAAGCAGCGTCCCGCCTGCCTGCGGTCCCTCCGCCTTGCAAAACTCACTGGTGAACCCTGTCCTCACGTGGGCCCTCTTCTGGGAGGCAGGGTGGTACAGGCGAGGCCTGGAAGACTGGAATGCAGACCATCCACTTTGCACATCACAGCAGGGAGAGTTTTGGCCAGTTTTGGGACCTCTCTGAGTCTTTGGACTCCACTCCTTAGTCACCAGCATGAGGCAGTGAGAAGTCCTAGCTACCACTCATACTCCGAATAAATGAGTCTCTGAGGGTGTGGCCCCAGAGACTTGACTTACTTCCTGTATAATTTAAATTCACACCCGTTCAAGTGCCCTGTGTGCTTAAGAGGTGTAATGATAGCTGAGAAGCAATCTGGAAGAAAGCCAGATTACAAAGTCTGACGCAATCAGGCAGGGTCCCTTTCAGACCCGTTTTCTGGTCATTTAGATGGATCAGCTGCCTGGCTGGGAAATGGCCCCAGGGCAGAGCCGGGGAGGGTTGTATGGGGACCTCTGACCCGTTTCCTGGGAGCCTCTGTACTCGGATCTCTCCTCCTGGAATCCCACAGAACTCAAAACTGTCCACCGAGGTGCCCTGAACCGCAGAAGGAAGATGGGGGGGGGGGGCAGACCTGGAATCGCCCACCTTCAAATACTATATTAGAAACACGTGAAATATTTACATGATATGATCCATATTTGCAATTATCAAGAGCAAATGTCTTAAATCACTTAGTGGTTGTGTGACACTCTTCACCCAGAATACTTCTGCTATAACCTATCGCTCCAAAACTCGAATCACACTTGTTTTGTAGCCTCTCACCTCCAGCTTCATCACTGAGGGTACAAAGTAGCCACTTTATGAATCTGAATTCTACTGTGGTCGCACTGACTATGCATTGACACTATTGTTTCTATTTGGCAGAGGGACAAGTAGAGGCTTCAGAGAGGGGAGTGACTGGCTTCAGGTCCTAAGGCTGCTGAGTAGCCACACAGGTACCCACAGCCAGGCCTTTTGACTCTAAGCCTCAGGGTTGTTGCCCCAGCACCATGTCGCTTTCTTCAGCCTATCTGGGGTCTGCAGAAATGGTGAGAGACTTGGGTTGTCCCTGCAGGCTCACAAGATTGTGGGTGTGCTCTGCCGGCCCCTCAGCAGTGTCGCCCCACTCTCTGTGTCAGGTGACTAGAGAGGCCGAGCACAGGAGGCCCTGGTGTGGCCTGGTGGAAGTCAGGATGGACATGGAGGCGTATGCATGGGGAGTGTGGTGGTCATGCAGTGGTCATGGGGCATGCAGATGAGGAGTCCGAGGAGGAGCCTCCTCCCAGGAGGCCTTCTGAGAGATGGCTCATAGCCATCCCATTTTCTAACCGGCTCCTGGCTCCCATTGCTCAGCTAACCCCCCTGCCCAGTAATGCAGATGAGCATCCCCCAGTTCTAAGGGCAATCTAGTTCTAGACTCAGCAAAGGCCACCCAAAGGCCAGGTGAGCCTTGGGGGCCATTCTCCCCCTCTCTCCCTCTCACCCTCTCCAGCCACATGTCTGAGTCCTGGAGCTGTGCCTCTCAGCTGCCTTTGAAACTCCCTTCTTCCTTTGTCTTGTCTGTTTTAGTTAGTGGAGTCTGTTGGGACACTCAGGCCCAGCGGGTACTACAAGGGCGGATGGAAACAGACCCAATCTGCTCTGCCTTGGGACAGTGCTACCTCCTGCTATAACTGTTGGACGAATCTTCTTTCCTCTGATTCCTCTCCTACCCCAGACTCAGCAAGAGTCACAGAATTAGCAAAACTTCACCATCTCTTCATGCCTGAAGCTCTTCCGCCACCCTCGACTGCTTTCTAATGCTGGAGCTGATCTTGCAATCCCTCCTCCAGGTAGGACCTCATCACCTTGTGAAGGCAGATTTTTGCCCTTCCCTGTAACCGTCTTCTGACCCAGCTATTCTAAACCAAGCCTAGGCCACATTCAGGCATATCTCCACGCCTGTACACAGGAGCTCCCTTCTAGAATGCTCCGCCCTCTTTCCACGCCTGACGAAGCCCTCCTGGTTCAAAGAACAAACTGAGTGCCACCTCCTTCGTAGAATTTTCTCTTTCGGGGCTCAACTGCTCAGTCCACGTGGCTCTATCACGGTCGCACACACCTCCTGGCTTTGTGCCGTGCTTACGACCCTATCTATTTTCATAACCTGTTTTGCAGAAGCCGAGAAGACTGGATACCATTTCTCATAACCCTCGGGATGCCCTGGTACAGCGCCTGGCCTACAGTAGGCCTCAGAGAGATTCTGAATGGATTGATGGATGAGTGGGATGGCTTAAGGGTGGTCCTTGAGGCAGAGAAGGAACTAGAGAAGTCTCTCAAAGCCCCTTTCTGCACGGGAATCTGTGATGAAGGACGTGTTGTCCCTGAGGCAGCATGCAGTAGAATGAGCCAACAGGTGTCACCAACCTCGCCACTCCTTTTGGCTTTTGAGTATGTTTTAACACATCCAGGAATGTTTTTGGATACGCAGCGTTGGTGGACAGTATATTTACAATCTAGGAGAAAGAAAAAGGACAGTGCTTATGAATGCCACCAGGGGAAGATTCAATGCCCCTCCCCCAGTGCACATACTTCAGCGAAGGCTTGTTTCTCCTTCTGGTTGGTCAGTGCGGAAAAGAGACATAGGGAGTTGGCCTGGCTTAGCAGAAATCTGACCGTGCTGTTTGAGCATCTGTAGCTACCTCTCGGTTCTTCTCCGGTGCCTCCACCTCCTCACACCACCTTCCTCTAATGTCAGTGACAGTCAGAGAAGTGACCCCGGAAGGGGCAGTGTGAGACACACGCCTCAGCACTGCACATCAGGGTGCCAGTGAGTGGACAGAAGGGCCATAGCCCCTGGGCTGATGGGCGCTATTAGCTAAACCCACAGCATCTTGAGTAACTTGTCTCATCCTTGGGAAACTGAGGATTCTCTGTCAGAGGTGCCTACAGTGGCTTTTCTTTCTCTTCCTGGGGCAGGGGTGGGTTCTGCCGTCACAAGTGAGACATTTGTGTGAAGCTCTCTGCCCAGGATCAGACTGGCTATTTGTCATTGTTGTTGTAACTGTGATTATGCAAATAGCAAAGGACCAGAGGAGTGAGAACATGCTGATGAGCTGATGTTTGAGTGGATCTGGAGAGACTGGTGGACTTGTTTTTCTGCCTGTTCAGTCCTTCGGTTCCAGCTGGTGTCTGCGATCTGGCCATGGCTTGGCTGGGGTGCATGGGGTGCGTGTACCACATTTTCTGCCCCCCGGAAGCCTCTGGCTTTAGCCCTTCTTCTCTTGTACTTTCCTCCCTTTTCCAAAAATCACCCTTTCCTCAGTTTCTTCCAGTGTTTGCCTTCTGCGTCCTGATTCTAATTCCTCATTTGTCATTTTTTTTTTCTGCTTCCCCTCCAGTTTTACTAAATGGATTATAAAATGAAATAAACATATAATTTTATTTTTCATGGCACTTCTGGAATAGAGGATATGTTCTTAGCTAATTAGAAAGCTCCTTCAAACACACATGAAATGAACTCTGGCTAGAAACACAACTGCAATTAGCATGTAGTTTAGTTTATAAGTACTTTGACACTTATTTTCTAGAGGAGCAGTGGCCCGTGACTCCACCAATAGGAAGCATCTTGTCCCTCTGACTCAGCTAGCCCCAAAACTGTTGAACGTTAGGGCAATCCTACGATCTGGGAAACAGGAATGCCTGGACGGTATCAACCAATCATGTGCAAAGCAAACAGAGCCCAAGGGAAGAGGCATGGGGGCGTCTACTCACAAATGCAGCACAGGCCTTGCTTCCGAACACCCATCAGCATGAGGTGGCAGAAATTGCAATATGTGGGCTTCTTGAAATGCTTCAGGGTCCAGGCATGCCTCCCGTCTCCCTGGGGATCCTGCAGGGGTGATGACGGTGAGACATTGAGCTGGGCTGCCTCATGCAGGCACTTCTCTTCCTCTATGCTCTCTCCTCACACTCGGTAACTCACTCAGATTCATTAACAAATTTTTCCTGTGTGTTTCTAAAATGGGCACCTACAAAAGGAAAGGGCATCTGAATGGAGGTGGGAAAGCAGCCAAAAAAAGCCCTCTCCCACCTGGAGGCTAGAAGTGTAACTGGAAGAGCAGTTTGATACGTCTGTCTGCCTGCCTGCCTATCTATCTGCCTGTCTGTCTGTCTATCTATCTATCTATCTATCTATCTATCTATCTATCTATCTATCTATGTATCTATGTATGTATCTATCTATCTATCTCACCTGTCTATCTGAAGAGTCTTTAATGATTATAGTCTTTGACTCAGCAGCATCCTTCCTGGGGCTCCAGTCTAAAGAAATAACTTTTGAGAAAACAAATGAGCATTTCTGTGCTAGTTAGATACAGCATTATTTTAAATAGTGAGGAGCTAGAAATAGCCTAACTGTCTTCAGATTACTTATGTTTTAGTATATCCATGTAACTTAATACTAGGTGATCATCAAAGAAGTATTTATAAAATTATCTAATGGCATAGGAATGTGTTCATAATATAACACTAAATGAAAAAAAATCAGAATGAAAATTTGATAGTGTATTATGATTTCATTTGTAGATAATAAGATACTTAAAGGGAATTCAGGTATGGTGGCACACACCGTTAATCCCAGAGACAGAGGCAGGTGGATCTCCATGAGTTTGAGTCCAACCTAGTCTACATAGTGAGTTCTAGAACAGCCAAGGTAAAACCGAGAACCCTGTCCAAAAAAAAAAAAAAAAAAAAAAAGACAAAGCAAGCCAAACAAACAAAAGATGTTTAATGGTAAAAGATTTCATGAGCCTGTTAACCAAAGTTTGCAATATTTGGAAGCTGTGTCTTTCCCTCTAACTTCTGTTTTCTTTTATATTTTCTGAAATTTCTCTGGTGAGTATAGACTAGCAATATAATCAAGAGCAAATGGCTTAGTAAAAATGATATGTTTCTTATACCAACTTAAAAAATTAGATTTATGTATTTTATGTATACGAATGTTTTGCACATATATATTTATACATGGAGATTTGCCACTTGTGTGCTTATACCAACTTTCTGCAAACATAGTAAGTGGGGGCTGGTGAGATGGCTCAGTGGGTAGAGGCACTTGTCCCTGAGCTTGGTAACCTGAGTTCAGCATCATGCAGAGAAAGAGTGACTCTTGAAGGCTGTCGTCCTCTGATCTCTACATGCACATTTCGTGTGTGGGAAGCCCCACTCCATGTAAATAAACACACGTAAGCAAAGTAACAACAATACTGAAGTGACGGACAGAGTGGGAATTAATTGTTTTCTCCTGAATAACGCAGGGGCAAAACCACCCTCCGCCATAGCATGCATGAGCTGTGCCTCACACACTCACATCTTCCCTGGCATGTCACATCTACCGTGTTCCAGCCCCTGGGTACAAAGCCTGGCTGAGTCTGGTTTTGGGCCATCTCTCCTGCTTGAATCTTTCTCAGTGGTTCCATCCAGCAGCAATGTGCTTGCATTCAAGGGAAGTGAGAACTATGTGTGGTCAAGTTATCCTGCGGTGTGTGGTCAGGGACATGGAGTCCAGTCCTTATATCCGGGTGTCCATGCCTTTGTCCATGCCTGTGGTCAGCCCAGTCTCTGGGCCTAGACTTCTTGTGGTCCTTGAAGTCCACATGCTTTGCCAAATTCTTATCTTCTTGCTGCGTTAAACCCTCTTCAGGACCTGAGTTGTACAGCTAAGGCCCCTTTATCCAAGGGCCTCCGCTTCGGCATGCAGATTTGCAGGTGGGTAACAGTTCACAAAAAGACAAATTTACTCATCCCTTTGGCAGATATCTCTGCCTTAAGGACTTACGATGATGATAAATGTTATTCCAGTCCACTGCCAGATTCTAATCTGTACTACATTCTTGGTGGGGGAGGGGAGTGACGAAGGTAGCGCAGGACTGGTAAGTTTGTTACTAGTATACAGATAAGAAAAACAGACCCAGAGGACTTGTGTGTCTAGGCCAATAACACCAGAAGCACCGGTAGCAGAGCCATCTGCCCATCAGCAGGCTCTCTCCACCTCTCTCCACTACCTCTACAAGTATTTTCCTGGACAGAAGGAAACTTAGGGCTTCGTCAGCACGTCTGCTTATTCGCCAGCTAAAGAGCTATCCGTTTATCTGAGGATACCTCCATTTTCTAAGTTGTCTAGCTCACTCCCCCACCTGCCCTCTTTCTCAGCTCCAAGAAGAGTTCAAGTGAAGCTTCTGCTTGGGTTCTAGCACCACCGTGTGGCTTGTTCATTTCTGGCCAGATTTTACAACCCTTTGCTACAAGGTTACCAGGAGACAGACAATTTGCATAGAGAGCCCAGGCATTCTCAGCCGTCGACTGAAAACAGCTAGAAAACAGCAGGCCATTCAAGATGTGATGGGGCTTTCTCTAGAGGCCCAAATGTTACTCATTAAAAACTCAGCACACACTTATAATAGATTTATAAGGCTTTTGACTTATATCAATGAAACTTACATTTTTTTGTTTTTGTTTTGCAGTTTTTTGTTTTTTTTTTTTTGTTGTTGTTTTTTTCCCCCCCCCGATGGGAATTTCAATTTTATGTAAGGCTGATTTGGTGTTTGACAGGGACTGGAAAACATGCTGAAGAAACATACAGCTTTTGCCTGCTGCCTCTTTCCATACAAGATGTTGCCTGTGGGCTCTTTCCATACAAGATGTTGGTGATGCTTCGAACGTTAGCAAGTTCAATATAGGGAGAAGAGAAGCTGGCTTCTTACACTTAAAAGGTCCCAGTTTTCTTTCCCCCAAATGAGAACAAGCCAGAACAACAGTGTTTTAGAATAGCAACCAAACAGAGCCTTCCTTTGGATCCAGTTCCAAGTGAGTGTTGCCCACAGTCTAGTTTCTGGGTTCTTGTATGAGCAGCCACTAAGCAAGGGTCATTGAATGCAGCTGCCAATATTCCTGAGTGTGGCGGATGGGCCTCTGATTAGGTGTGTGCCCTTTGGCCAGCCCTTTACCCTGCTGGACCTCCATTCATAGAATGAAAGGGATGGAGCAAGAACCACAAAGGGCTCAGCCATGTCCTGTGCAACCCTAAGAGCCAGAATGCGTCATCAGGCCAGACGTGTGTGCAGGCCTGTAAGCCTAGCTACGCTGGACACTCAGTCAGGAGGATTCCAAGTTCAAGCAGCATGGCCTGCCTGGGCTACAGAGCAAGTCCGAGGCCAGCCTGTGCAGCGGAGTGAGACTCTGGCTCGAACATAAGAAGTAGAAAGAGAGATGGAGATATGTGCCAGTGGCAGAGTGCTCACCTAGCCTGTGTGAGGCCCTCGGCTATAATCCCACACTCTTTAAAAAAGAAAGAAAGAAAGAAAGAAAGAAAGAAAGAAAGAAAGAAAGAAAGAAAAGAACGAGCTCTTGAAATCTTGCTTATTCTTTAGGCTAAGCCAAATATTCTCTAAGGTTTCTTTTCGCTGCTCTGCCTAAAGTGTAGGGTATTGGGAGGTGTGGGGAATTTGGAGCTAGGTACAAAACCTAGCTCTTGTTTTTCTCATTATGTACTTGGCCCTGGTTTTCCATCTGTACTAAGTGGGATAACAGTATCTGTCATCTCTGTTTCGATCGCTAAACCACAGTCCATCTATGAAAGCCCTTCCTAGCATGACCGCTACCCCCACTCCCTCCCTTCCTTTGACAACTCTTCGCATTTTCTTAGTTTAAAATTTTTAATTACACTTACTAATGGGCAGAGGGGATGGGCATTTGTGTCATGGCGTGTGGAGGTCAGATGACAAGGAAGTGAGTTCTTGTCTCCTACCATGTGGGTTCTGGGAATCGAACTCATGTTATCTATCAGGCTTGGTGGCAAATGCCTTTCCATGCAGAGCCATCTTGCTGATCCCTCCTAGTATCTGAAGACCTAAACTTGAGGAGAAGATGAGATTCTCCTTGAAGTTTCTTTTGCACTTTGCCTGGTTGAGAGCGATGGCAAATGCTCTATAAATTTCCCTTGGTAACAGAGCAGCAAAGCGCTTCCGGGTGGAAGAATATATTTTGGGCACAAACAAGTGAGAGGGATGAAAACATGGAGCAGCCCAGAGCCACAGCTTGGAATGCATGGCTTGTCCCTGGGGGAGGGAGTCTGGAGCAGACACTAGCAAAAACATGGGATCCAGGGAGTCTGCTGACTTACAGAGTCATCCATTCCCAGGAGGACCAGCAGCGGGATGGTGGTCATCCCCCCATTGACCCACTCCTGTAGAGACACAAAGCCATCCTTGTCGTGGTCCATTCCCTGCAACATCTCCTTCAATATCTGTGGAATCCAAAGAACAATGGTCCATTTCCATCCCTCTTCTGGATGCCCCTGCTGTCCGTTTTCTCTTTGGTCCTGGGTTATGGTTTCTGTTTCACCCATGTCCCCTCTTGTTCAGAGTGAGTATGGTGGCAAGGGGCCAAAACAGTGGGAGAACAGGGTTCTAGGACCAGCTCTGCCCTGCCCCAACCTTAGCTGGCTCACCTCAGCTCTCTGTGCCCTGGGTTGCTCATCTTAAAATGGAAGTAATATTGCTGTGTTCACAGTGCCTTAGCAAGGATTGGAGAAAAATGCATAAAAAGTGTTTAATCCAATACCTTGTACATAGCACCCCCCACACCAGTTCAGTTAACATTAACCGCTGATGATCGACAACTTTTCTAAAAATCGTTTCCGGCTCTAATTTCTCTGTTCTACCAATTCCTATCTTAAAACTGCCTCTGGCGGAAAGACCGGGGAAGCTGTGGTTTCCACCACGTCTGGACTTTCTCTTGCTGCTTTAAGCAGCTTTCCCGCTGGAGAAATGGGAGGTCAAAGCGTTGGGCTCCTAAGAAGCTGCTGGGAAGATGAGACCGGGGGCAGCTCCCAGCAAGCATTCACGTGTGCCTCACCCTCTCCTGGAGCTCTCTTTGGAGTAAACCGCGTTTATAGACACTCACAGGCCTGAGCTCCGTGGGATCCCACTCCAGGTACTGGGCAACATGCAGCATTTGCTTCACAATCTGATCCATCTCCTAGAAAGCATCAGGACAGAAAGCATCAAAGGGAGAAAACCAAAGCCTTTTTTTTTCTTTCTTTCTTTTCTTTCTTTTAAATCAAAATAAGAGCAAACCTCAAAACCAAAGCTGGTGGGATGGGAAGGTGAACAGAGTGGGGTGTGAGGAAGAGCTTGTGCAATACACTGGCCTCACACAAGGGCAGCAGTCTGCTTCTGCCTTGACTACAAAGGCCAGTGGATGGTAGAGCTCACAGCGTGTGAAAGCCGGAGGCACAGAGACAGACCACCTGGGGCATGGACTCCCTGCCCCTCCCTCCTGCCATTCTGTCCTTCCACCCGAAAACCATAGGGACTCTTCTTTCTTTCTTTCTTTCTTTCTTTCTTTCTTTCTTTCTTTCTTTCTTTCTTTCTTTCTTTCTTTCTTTC
>NW_026596064.1:2843074-2850210 GCF_907164565.1 Psammomys obesus
TTCTTTCTTTCTTTCTTTCTTTCTTTCTTTCTTTCTTTCTTTCTTTCCTTCCTTCCTTCCTTCCTTCCTTCCTTCCTTCCTTTTTTTTCTTTCCGTAACTTCTGTAAATGCAGGTGAAGATAGGCCTCTCTTTGCCACTCTCCTCACTTGCTCTCTGTTTCCACGCCTTAGCAGCTTGGGATCTGGTTGTCTGCCTCTGGAGTCAGCCTGGCGTCCTGTGTTGGTTCTTGCTCAAGCACTATGATCTAGATTTATTTCCACATCTCCTTTTTTCTTTGCATTATATTCAACTCTGAGCCTAGAACCTGGCGAACAGGAAGTGCACATGGGCACATTTGCTTGACGGATTACTCTGTTGGTACCAAGGTCAGCCTCTACCTAAAACCTTACAGATGGTGCTGGACACCAGGCGCCAGGGTCAGTGCGTAGAGGGATCCATGGGAACATACTGTGCTGGAGAAATATTTGGTGTCAGGTAGCCCCTTCTGTAGGAATACCACCTAAGATGTTCACAGGGAGATTGTAGTAGGAGATTGTGTGGGCAGGCTGAAGAAAGGTTTGAAAGGTGTTACTTCCATCATGTAGAATTCAGGGTTAAACCAAGCAAGGCACACTTCAACAGCTATTTGTTATTTTAAAGATATATTTTATATTTAATTGTGTGTGTGTGTGTGTGTGGTGCACATGTGAGCCTAGGTTCCCGCAGAGGCCAGAAAAGAGCATCACATCACCTGGAACAGCAGTTACAGCCACCCCAACATGAGTGCTAGGGACTGAACTTGGGCCCTCTTAAGAGTAACTCTGGCAGTCACTCTTAACCCCTGAGTCATTTCTGCAGCCCCTGACACATATATATTCATTGCTTCTGTCAGTCTGTTCGTCTTTCCATCCCTGTCTTCTTCTCCTCTTCCATCTCATGTTGGACTTGAACTTGTGGTCCTCTTGCCTCAGCCTCTTGCATGTTAAAAATAGTACTTTACTCGAAGAGAAACAGTAACCCCCAGCAAAATTACAGGACGGGCCAGTGGGTGAGTGCCGTGAAGAGGGATGAATGTTTCAATGGAGGTCTGTGAGTCAATTGGGGTTCAGGATTCTATAAGATGATGTGGCTTAGAAACTGCGAATTAGACTCCACTGGGAGTTGTGTAAATAGAATCGGGGTGGTCTGGCTTTAGAAGGAAATAGATCCCCAGTGTTTACCCTGGCCAGGCCACGTCTTGCTAAGTGAAACGATGGATGGACAGGGTGCTGTGTTTTAATCATGGTGTTGACAAACTGGGGCTTGTCCGACACAGACATTTAAAACAGCCTAATGAGAAACAGTGAAGAATGGGGACACTTCAGTTTTGAGCAGATTTTATGTAGGTGTGGTAACACGTTTAAACAGTCAAGGTCATTATGTCTGTGCGTTTCTCTTGTTTTGGTTAGCTGCAGAGGGCAGCAGGAAGCCGAGCGATGAAGGGAAGGGACGTTGTGAGGGCAGCCTATTTTGATTCCCTCCTGGGCTGAGGAGGAAGGGCATACCAGCGGATTGTGTGTTGTCTGGCAGACAGAACCCTGGCATGTTGGCAGGAAGCCCTGTCCAGCTCATCCCCAGTGGTAGGACAGCTATTGTGGAGGAGTGGCCTCTTTGTCACCGACGGTGTTCACAGAGAAGCCGGGAGCCCAGCAGCCGGGGATTCCAGGTGTGAAGCTGAGTCAGAGAACTCTTTGGAGACTTGTTTAGTCCATCAACATTGTCTTTAAAATACATTCTGAATCCAGCCAGTTACCGCCTGCAGTCGGGCTGTCCTATGCAAGGTTACCATTGTTCTGTGCCCTGATTATTTCCTCAGCTCTCCATCTGGTCGACCTCTTCTAGCCTACTTGCTATATATAGTCTCTAGAGTGGTTCTTGAGATGTGCCAATGTGTGGCATCTGTTTGCAACCTTTGATGGCTCCTCATTTCCCTAGAGTTTGAGGAAACCCTTTCAACAGCCAGTAAAGCCTCAACTCCTCAAGGAGTTTGGTTGGCACCCAACTCCTGCTTACACACCACATCTGTGGTCTCACCGGCCCTTCACTCTGGCTTTATTTGTTCGCTCACTGTTCTCTAGCTAGCCCAGCTTCCTCTTAATCCTCTCGCATCCCAAGTATGTTTCAGAATCTTTGTACGGAGCTCTCAGCCTGGGGGGCAAACATCACCTTCTCCAAATTTCTGTTCCGCTGTCCTTTCCCCAGGGAGGCCCTTCCTTGACAACCCTTCTGAAAGCCCAGACTCCCTCAGATGTTCCCTACTTCCTTTCTTTTTCCTCTTAGCAAATATCTGCCCAATGTGTGTGCAGGTGTGTGTATTTATTTTATACCGTGTTGTTTTCTTTTTGCAATGCTAGGATTGAATTGTGGTCTGAGGCTAGGCAAATGCTCTACCACCGGGTTGTATTGCCAGTCCCACCTCTATTCTTCTTATTTTGAGACAGGCACTAATGATTCTCCTGCCTGAGCTTCCTGAGAGCTGGGATTACAGGTGTGCGCTGCCACGCCCAAATCCACAGGTATCTGAAATGCTGTTTAGTGTTGATACCTAGACTAGAATGAAAGCTACATGAGGGAATGGAACTTTATCATTTGGCTACAGAGTAGCACTGAGTATGCTGTAAATACTCAGTAAATGAATGGTTGTGGTCTGTGAGAGTCTGTGCTTGTTTCATCAAAGATCACAACCCACAGTATTACAATAGTACTGGAGAGACCATGAAGGTACCAGGGTAGAGAGTTAGCGTGGCTCATTGGCCTAGTAGATTCATTTCCTCTGTCTCTCTGTCCCTTCACCCCTTCTTTCATCTCTCCTTCCCTCCCTCTCTTCCTCCTTCACTCATTTCCTTTCTTCTTTTTCTGGTTTCAGTCAGCCCTGTATAGTTCAGCTCAGACCTGACTGCTCCTAAGCCCTGCTAGTCAGTCATGACCACAAGGCCCAGGGTCAGGGATCTCCTTCCTTCTTGGGCTTTTCTCTCTCTATTCTTCCTCTCGATCTCTGGTCCTGGCCTGTTCTTGCCTTTCCCTGAAGGGGTGAGGTGAAGGTACAGGGTTCAGAACAGATGGGACAACACTCCTAAGCTTGGGGAAGTAGGAAGTTTGCTAATAACTACCTTTCTCTCATTTTTTCTTGTCCTGGTCTTGTTGCTTCTCTGCTCCCCTCCTCCTGACCCCTGGGTTCCAGCAGGAGATTTCAAGGGAGGTCTGGACGGAACAGTTACATTTCAGGAAGATGTCTCCCTATTCTGAGCTTGTGTGGCCCCAAGCCTCTGGGTTCAGAATTAAAAAATTGGAGTCCACACTCTACTAGCTTATTCTTTGGGAAGCAGCAGGCAGGGACTTTGCTTTTTCTGTGTCCCTTAGCCAGACCCTGCAATTCCTATAGGGATGGAACTTTGGTGTTTGGATACTTCTTCACTGTGCCCAGCTCTCCCCACTCTTTCTCAGATCCCAGGGCTATGCTGAAAGTAAAAGCTTACCGCTTGGTCCAGGAGTCCATTTTCATCTGAATCATAGACACGAAACATAACTGCAAGAAACACACAAGTTAGGCCCAAGGTCCTCCAGGAACCAGCATGGGCTGATATTTGGCTACTCTCAGCTTTTAGCCCAGATCTGGGCAGCATAGGGGGAGTGGGTAGGTCATTACAGCCTGCTTACCCGCTAAGGGACAGTAATGACTTCCTTAAGGAAGAGGGGAAGCAAGGGAGAAGAATGAGGCCCCTCTCATACCACCCTTACAGCTTTTGAACCTTTCTGTGCAGTGACTCTGTGGCAGATGAGATTCAGGTCACAAGTGAAACTCCCTGGAGAGCATGCACATCTTTCAGTACCACCTGGACACAACTTAAAACCTATGCCCAACAGCTGGTCTGCGAGAAGTACCAGAATTACAGCCAGGCTCTCGCCTCTACTGTGCACAGAAAGAGTTCAGAGTTGGGCATGCTAGAATCTTGGTGCATGCTACCACCTCTGGGATGACAAATAAGTTATCTCCATTCTGGACTCAGTCACTTTATCCGTAAGATGGAAACTACAGTTTATTTCTGCTAGGGTGATCATAAGAATTAATATTAGAGGCTACAGTAGTCGATAGGGCTCAGAATGCAGAAAGCTTTTAACATATTATTTCTCTTTACTTCCTTTTATTAGTAAACATTTACATATGAAATTCCCTAGGCAGCAGGCACCGTTGTGTGTACTGGACCATGACTACCTGGTCCTTAGTAATAATGATATGAGGTTGTTACTGCTGCAGGAGCCACAGGACATTCAAGATGCTGACTTTTTTGCAATTGCCCTTTATCCCAAATGCTGGGAGACAGGAGCATTTCAGATTCGGGGTATTTTTGGATTAGGGAGTATGTCACATATATAATTAGATACTTGGGGGACATTACCTAAGTCCAAATGCAATATTTGTTTTGTTTTGTTTTCTTGGTTTTTCGAAACAGGGTTTCTCTGCGTAGCCTTGGCTGTCCTGAGACTTGCTCTGTCCACCAGGCTGGCCTCGAACTCACACAGATCCTCGAGCCTCTGCCTCACAAGTCCTGGGACTAAAGGCGTGCACACCACCGCCCGGCCCAGGTGTAGTATGATATTGTAGTCTGTTTCTCATCTGCCTCACATGCAGAGCCTTCAGGGAATTTTTGGGAGTATTTTCAGCTCATCCCATTTTGATGGCAACCCAGCACGCGAGGTCAGATGTGAAATCTTCCTCTTATGCCATAGAATCTCAGAAGTTTAGGATTTTGGAGCAAGTGTCACATTCACCCGAAACGCAAAGAGGATGTGATCTCAAAAGTAAGGAGGGCAGGAGGCGAGTTAAACAGCCCCCCCTTCCCTTGTTAGGCTGTTCACAACCACCTTCCCTTCTGCGCACCTCCTGCCAGCTGCATGCTGGCTCTCTCTCAGTACTGGCCGTCCGGTCATGCCGCCACACTACTCTTGGATGAATACACTTCAGGTGTTTTAAATTCCTCGCCCCCCGTGTCCCCCCCCCCCCCCCCCCCCCCCCCCCCCGTGGTGTGCACCCGATTACTGTTTAAGTTCTTTAAAAGCAGTGTCATAGCCTTCCCATTCTCTTTGGTTCCCCAGAAAACTCTGACTTGGGGTACACAGCCCATGCTGCACCATTTAAAGATGGTCAAAGCGTCCCTCTGGTTTGTTCTGGGACAATAGCTTCACGGGAGCCATGTTCAGAATGCTCCTCTTAACCTTCCCATGATTTCTCACATGTAAAAGGAGATAACCGTGTCTGCCCTCCAAGGTTATCATGAGACTGACAGTGACTGAGAAGATGAATTCAAAATGCTTGGCAAATAAGTACATGGTGGTCAGCTGATGGGAGGCGCTTTTGCGTTGACAGTTGGTGGGGGACTTCAGGGATGATTTCCAAAAAGACATGCTTAGCTCTCAGCATAGAGGCACTTAACTTGTTTTCAATCAATCATTAAAATGAGGAATGATTTAGACTGTAGGAAAACAAAACAAAACAGGACAAAACAAAGCAAAACAAAACAGCAAACTGACGAAAATGCTGAATGAATGATGCTATCTGCATCAAAGGTTGTGAGGGAAAATATCAGCTAAAGACTGAGAGGGAAGCAAAAACGCAAAGACACTGAGGAGATAAAATGAATGATGGTGTCAGTGGGCTCTGCGATCCACACAGTGGAAATCTGCAGGAAACTGGGAGACGTGAATGTTGGCTGAGTGTTTGAGAATAGTGTGGTATCATTGTATTGGAACATGGCGATAGCGTCGTGGCTTCACTTAAGGACACGCGTGATCTTAGAGGTCTATCCTGAACTATTCCCATACGAAATCCCATGACCCTTGAATGTGCTTTGAAATGATCAGAAGCCGAGGGAGCGGGTGGGAGTAAATGACCAGAAGAAAAGTGACTGTGAGTTAGCTGCAGGGCTCACCCACAGGGTTTCCTGAGCTCAGCTCTCAGCCACCTCTGAAATTTTCTAAAAAAAAAAAAAAAAAAAAAAAATCAATTTAGAATTATTATTATTATTATTTTTTCCTTTCTGTTTGAAAAAGTCAGTCAGAGTGCCACCGACATGAAGGATCTGACACATCCTCCTTGGCAATTACTAACAAACACAATGCCTAAGACTCAATGCCTTTCCCTCTTGGAAATAATTTGATATTTCAGTTTTAATGCTAGCCAGAAAAGAAAGAAATCTGATACATTCACACCAAATTAGCACTTAAGACTTGCATCGTGCACACCTCCAGCCTATGGGAGAGTTTAAGCTCAACTAATGAGCAAGCTGTCGGCTCGGTTTTGGCAGAGTTAACCTTTGGCACACTTCTCTTGGTAATGTTTAAGTTTTGTTGACTACTCTCATTAACTGAATTGTGACTCTTGCTACAAAACTTATTTCTTGGCTGCTGCTTTAACTTCCCAAGATGCACTGGGACAAGGTCCTTTCATTTGCCCTACGAAGCATGCCCCTGGGTCCAGGAGCCAGGAAAGCCATCTGGGACAGTTCTTGAAGGCCACGAGCTGAGCTCACTCTGCTTCGCACTTACTACATTTCTTTGAGACAGAGTCTCGCTGTGCAGCCTTGGCTGGCCTTGCACTTACTTAGTAGACCAGGCTTTCCTTGAATTCACAGAGATCTGCCAAAGGCATGCACTGCCATTGCCAGCAGCGGAAGGGTGTTTTTTTTTTTTTTTTTTTTCTTTTTGAAACTGACTTTGAAGCCACCAGAAAACTGTGCTTAGCTCTTCTAGTGAGGAAAGGGCTGGGGGTTAAGGGAGGTGTGGAGAATGGCAATAAGCCTGAGGCTTATTAGAACTCAAGGGAAAGAAAGAGAAGGAAGGAAGGAAGGAAAGAAAGAAGGAAAGAGAAATGAGAAAAGAGAGGAAGGGATTTCCTGGCATGTAGGCATAGGCCTTTAATCTCAGCACTTGGGAGGCAGAGACAGGCCTCTCTCTAGAAATTCAAGGCAGCTTGGTCTACATAGTGCAGTCCAGGATAGCCAGGATTATATAGGTACTCTGTCTTAAAATAATAGCATAGCATAGCATAGCATAGCATAGCATAGCATAGCATAGCATGGCATGGCATGGCATGGCATGGCATGGCATGGCATGGCATGGC
>NW_026596064.1:2850220-2998353 GCF_907164565.1 Psammomys obesus
ATAACATAACATAACATAACATAACATAACATAACATAACATAACATGAAAGAACAGGGAGGAAGGGAAAGGAGGAAGGAAGTACTACAGTTTCACAGTTCCTTGTTCACAGCATAGGGGAAGATCAGATATTGGATATCTTTTCCCTACACTCTCTCTCTCTCTCTCGCACACAAACGTATGTCCAGATGGCTTTCTGCCAGACAAAGAAATCTTGAGTCCTCGGCAGCACCCTCTTTCTTTCAAATGGTCAAGGCCTCAGATTCCCTTCCAACTTCTATACTGGTGCTGCATCCTGGGCAGGTTCTAGGACAGGTTGTTATGACTGCTACTGAAGGGACCAGAGAAACCTCCCCAGTGTCCAGCTGTGTCTCCAGCGTGTAAGAAACACACACGGTGATAGGAACCCTGGACTTCCCCTGGGAGACCCTCGGCGGGCGAGCACTTACATTCTAGCTTATCCTGCGGTCTCCCAGTCTCCACAAGGGACAAGTAACACACGACATCCTTCAGGTACACTACTGGGGCATCTGAGCTTGAAGACAGAGCATCAGGGTTTCCCCACAGCACTGCAGCCTCTGGGTCTGTAGGTGGTGCCAGCGTCTTAGCCGGTTTGGGTTCTGAAAGACAAAAGGAGACCATCCAAGAACCTTCATGTCAGTAAACATTCTTCATGCCAGTAAACTTAGGGTGCCATCCTCTTCACGGTTGAGGTGAGGCTGGGATAGGGGTGCCTTAAAGAATGTTATTAACAGATGTCATGTGATATGGCCACAGACATCCAGTCTGCAGTTATTTTCTCTAAATGGCTTTATTGTGATTCATTTAAGGCTGTATTTCCATGCAGAAAGTTTATTCATTCTCTGAATTTTCAGGAATGATGACAGTGGGTCCAGGTGATAACAGAACGAACAGATAAATATCCTGCACCATACTGCTCCAAATACTTAGTTTGAAGACGTAATTCTGAATGGGCTTTCGCCACACTCAAACCCTTTCTTAGTGGGGAGCCGAGGAAGCCTCAAATGATGTCCTCAGTGGATGTATGCTGTTGCCATGAGCCAGCTATGTCAAGGGCCAATGTCTCACACCCATGGGAGTGGCCAGGCCTTCCCCGGGTGAGGCTCAGATGGCAGAGGCTTCCTCTGGCTCATGTATGAATGATGGTAATGTCTACAGGAAATGACGTCTGTGGTCCTCCCACCATGTCTGCTGCTCAAAGGCCACTTCCCCCAAGAGATTTCGTCAGCTGAGCCAGTGAAGCCTGTCTCCTTGTTTATCTGATGTAACGCCCCCACCTCCCCGATCAGCTGCCTCCCTGTCCAAGTGTATATGATAAACATTCTGCTGGACTTCCCAGGTGCTGCTGTGTCTCCATCAGAGGCTAGAGCACCTAAACCCAGCTTTTCTGCACCCCAGTGTCTTGTCATTCCTTCATTTTCATTCCCTCACTGTCCCAGGTTTGTTAGGCTCCCTGGAGCCTTGCAAGAATGTGATATTTCATAATTTTTTTTCTGCAAATATACGTAAGGTCAAATGAAGAGATTGATGGTCAAAAGAAAACTACTACTGACAGTCAATAGAAACTAGGAAACTTTAGCTGCCAAGAAGATGCAGAAAGCGACTTGTTGTATACTCTGTGAGGAAAGTTTCCCCACACTCTGCCCCCTAGTTCACAAATACAAAGTTCACTATCAACCGGGATACGCAGGGTTCTATTTCATTATGTAAATTCTATTTTCTGAGGTACTCTGTTCCTTCTTCCCTCAGCTTTTGCTCCGTTCATACCCATCAGAAATCTTTTCATATCCCGCGGGACGAAAACGCACTGGAAACCACTGACTATGGGATAAACACAAGACTGCCAGGGGGCAAACCAATGTGGGCACTGTGATGCCAACAAGCCATGAGTGCTGATGACATAGGCGGAGGCTGAGACAGCCTCCATGGCAATGCTTCCGGGGAAGGCAGTTTACCTCACGCTGTTCAGAGAACCAAAGAACTTCACGATGGGAGGGGAACAATTCCACCCAAGACAGCAGGGCTGAGAGAGAAGAAGGCCTTCCCTTGCTGCAGCTAGGGCTGTGAGTTAGAAAGGAGTCATTTGGACTGACAGTAGAGGAGGTCTCTGGCTTGTCCTGTGTGTCACAGAGGGCCCATGAAGAGACCAAGATGGAGTCTACAAAACACAGAAAGGAAGTTCACCCAGAAGTCTCAGAGGAGATACTCTGGAGCTGTGAGAAGATATAACCTCTATAAATAAGGGCAGAAAGCCTCTGAGGGGGCAAGAAGAGAGAAAAAAAAAAGAATTCAAATGAGATAACAACAGAAATAGTGAGGTGTGGGAGATTGAGATGAAATTGCTTTTGTAATCAAACTATTAAAATCATCCCTGGGTGAAATGTGATGGAAATGTATTACAATAACGTGGGAGACAAGTGAGAGCATGGCCATTTGCCCTGAGGAGTCCCCAATGCCCCAAATCACAGCTGTGTGCTCAGGTCATTCACCCATTAGAACATCATCAATGGCTCCTACTTTGTCTCTAAGATGGAGTAACACGGATCCACCTACTATGCCACCTGACTCAACTAGTACCTGGACAGAAAGATATGAAGCAAAGGTTTACAGGACATTATCATTCAAGTAGGGCCTCTGAGAAAATGGGGGTGGCATGTTTGGGATTGGAATAGGGGGAGATGCTGGATTTGAGGAAAAACCTCTGGAATGCAAAGAAAAGTCAGGACTGATGCTCACTCTCATCAGTGAGGAAGAAGGCCCTGGAATCCACACATTACTAGTAGAGTTCAATTCCAAGCAACCACACAGTGGCTCATAACCATGTATAATGGGATCTGATGCCCTCTTCTGGCCTGCAGATGTATATGCAGATAGAGCACTTATACACATAAATACATACATAAATAAAAAACCTTAAAAAAAGAATCCTACCTAACCCATTTAAAAAGACCATCACTGCTTCAAGGCCCAAATCAAAGACAACCCAAGAGAAGGGGAGGGGCATGTCAGTATTCTTCATGAATGTAGATGCAGAAGTTACACAATGCTAACTTAATATGTAAGTAGAAGGTAGTGGAGACCTAATGAAGAGACACGTCATGTTAAAGGGTTAGACCCAGCTCGATGTGATGGCTCATGCCTTTATCCCCAGCACTTGGGAAGCAGAGGCAGGTGCATCTCTGTGAGTTAGAAGTTAGCCTGGTCTACAAAGTGAGTTCCAGGACAGCCAAGAGCTATACACAGAGAAACCCTGCTTTGAAAAAACAAAACAAAACAAAACAAAACAAACAAACCAATGAAAAATCCAAAAAATAAAAAAGGATTAGATCCACTGCATTAAGATACCAGTTCTTTCTGATTGTGAGCTCAGCAGATTTCTAAGATGCAATAGCAAAGATTAGCCATAAAACAAACAAACAAACAAACAAACAAACAAACAAATAAATCATACTGAATTGTATTTCGTAAAAATTGAGAAATCTTGGTTAAGAGAAATTGAGAAATATGGTTAAGAGCAGCTGTTCCTGCAGAGGACACAGGTTTCATTCCCAGCACCCACGTGGAATTCACAACTACCATAACTCCAGTTGCAGGTGATCTGATGCCCTATTCTGGCCTCCGTGGGGACCAGGCATGAATGTAGTTCACATACACATGTGCAGGCCAATGATCTCGGAAAAAAGCTTGACAGTTTCCTATAAACTGAAATGTGCACAGTGTCTGCTACATTATACTCAGCATTCCATTCCGAAAGGTTTACCCAAGACAACCAAAGTTCTCCCTACAAAGACTTACAAAGAATACTTACAAGTTTGTTTGTAATAATCTCGAACAGAAAACTAACCAAATGCCCCTGCCCCAACAAATGAGACAATGATAGGAACTAATTAACAACCAAAATATGTTGACTACTAATATACACAAATGGGCAGATATCAAAATGATTATGCCCAACAAAAGAAGTAAGAGCTAAGGAAGGAAATACTGCGTGATTCCATTCACACAGGGTCCAGCTGGTGCAGTGGCAATCATAGTGATGGAAGGCAGACCCCAGGCTGCATGGGGCGGGGCAGGGCTGGAGAAAGGACTTCTCTCATAGATGGTGGATGAGCTCCTCCTGCTGTCCAACTATCTGGCTTTTATAGATGCATACATACTTCAGAAGCTTTTGATTTTATACTTCAGTAACTTATTTTATGGCTAATACAGTTCAACTGAGCGACGTAAGAATATGACTACATTTTTTTTTCCCTGAAGATGATTGGCTCACTGAGTTCTGAGTGGATTGTGAGACACAGTTCTAGCTCATAACAAGGTTTAGTTTACGTCTGCAGTAGGACGCTCTGATCCAGGAAGCCTGACCCTGATTGTCGCATTAGTGTCTTTCCTTCTCATGCTCCCACACGTGAAATATCCAAACCTCCAGTCCCCCGACACATCCCTCAAGGATCGAGACAAGTGGTCTCTTCTACACCACATTGGCCCTCACCCAGTGCCCTGCTGTAAGCCCCGTCACTGAGGAAGGATGTACCTGCCCGCTCTGCCTCTGCTCATAGTCCCCACAGCTGGGCAGAGTGGCTGAGGGGAGAGTTTTGGAATACTAGCAATAGGCTTACGCTAAATGGAATGCGACTTGGTCAGGTGGGCTTATTCTCCAGACCCAACCCGTTTTTTTTTTTTTTTTTTGCTTAAACATGTTAAAAAAAAGTGGTCACTGTATCAAAACTGAGGATTACCCCAAGTCTTGAATCACAGGGATGTTTGTAACTATAACATTAAGTGAAAAAAACGAAAAACAAAAAACCATAACACCCTGTGGTGCCCCACATGTGTAGCTACCTTCAAGATCAAACACACCACAAATGTTCTGTATTTGTCATAACTGGTGGCCCTGCATTGACCCATCATCCCTCATGGCCTGCCTCCCACAGTAGTGGTTCTGTATCCCATGGGTCTCACTGAAGGATGAAGACACGTGTCCATCAATGTAGCATCGTGCAGAGGAATCTTAGGAATCTTACCACCCTGAAGTTCCTCTGTGCTTGGCTAGTCATCTCTTCACCCTGGGCCCAGTCAGCCACCAGGCTTTATTATCTTTATTGTCTGCAGTTTCTTTTTTCTTGGGGGACTTGAGCGTTACTGTTAAAATTGTCTACAGTGTGCATACAGTGCTCTTATAACTGGGAAAACTAACACACACACACACACACATACACACACACACACACACACACACACCAGGGTATTTCCTTCAGATAGCCAATATTGTGGGTTGGTTAAAAAAAAAAAAAAATTCTCAACAGGTTAAGAAACAAAATAAAACCCCATGGACCAAAATCCTTCCTTTTTGTATCCTGAGCTGGGCACAGTGACAATGCCTACGGGGGGCTTTGAGTCAATACTTGCATTCTATGAAAGACCGTTTCTCAAGTCCTGCTCCGGGAAGGAAGGACCTCAGGTAGCTTGTGCCACGCCTGAGCATAGAAAGTGGTGTGGCTGGTGGAGGCCATGTCAGTCAAAACCTAGCATCTTCTGGTTTCTACTTCCTTGAACGACAGGATAAGGCTGTTTTCTACAGATGGCCAGATTGAAAGTGAGTCCAGGATTTGCCTCTTGTAGGAAGGGGCTCTGTGAAGCATTTAGCCCGGTCCTAATTCTTTCTCTCTCTTTTTGTAAATGGGGGCATTGAAGAAGAGCTAGCAGGAAATGGATTGTTCTTCTTTAAATCTCCAGTTTAAAAAATATGAAAAAATATTCGTGTCTCTCTGGGCCACAGATCACACAATTGCCTTTTCATGATTTAACCTGTAAGGCCCATTGTTTTTCTTCATTACAAGTAAGGCGAAATGGTTCATAGCAAATCCCCTCCTCAGAAGGAAGCCTATGGGAAATTTCTCTTTGAGATGCAGAATGACAGAGCTACTGAGAGTGAGCAAGGCCGTGTCCAGCACCACCACCATCACTATTGACCTGTCCTCAAATACCACATGACCTCTCCTCTGCGAGCTCCTTGATGCTTACTCCTCAGCCACCCAAACAAACTCTGCCTACATTATTTTGGGCGTTAAGGCATAGAATACAACCTGAAGGTCCCTCTGGGAGTTCCAAGTGCCTGGGTAAACACTTGGGGCAGCATGCTTCTTTGTTGAGAGTTTAAAAAAAATATCTCAAAGCCTTGCCCTTTCCCTCCTGATGGGAGAATTTTTTTAGTGTGTCAGAATTTGCTCTGTTGCTCCATACGAGCAACCTTAAATTAAATTCGTTTACACCGGGCCCTACAGTAGTAGAGCTGATGAAATGCTGGCAGGGGTGAGCCAACAACTTTGAAGAGTCTTGTCCCCCAGCTGTCACCAAAGCCATCAAGAAGGCCCTTGCTTTCGTGTGTGTGTGGGGGGGCTCCACAGGCTGGCGCTCATAGCCTTCCATTTCTGGAGTTCTCATTTCCATGTGTAGTGTTAGTTTTCTCTTCTCCCTCCCCCTCTCCTCGGGCTTTCAGCCTCTCCCTCTATCTGTCTCTGGTTCTCCTTCCTCTCCCCTGCTTCTTAAAGAACTTACCTTTATCCTTTTTCATTGTGCACAGTGTGTGTGCCTGCATGGGGCTATGTGCTCATGGGTGTGTATGCCCCGCCTGGCCTCTGATCCCCTGGAGCCAGGGTGCAGCCACCTGATGTGGGCAGGGGAAGTGAATTCAGGTCTTCTAGCAGCAAGTGATATCAACCACTGTGCCACTTTTGTAGCCCCTCCTCTTCTTTTTAGGTGGAGTCTCCGTGTTGCCTAGGCTGGCCTTGAATTCAAGGGCTCAGGAGGTGATCCTCAGCCTCCTGAGAAGTTGGAACTGCAGCACTCAGCTCTATAGTGAATACAACAACAACGAACCCAAACTAACTGACGTACCAGTCTTCTGCCAAACACTGAAAGCTTTATAATGCTTCTACTTTCTCTCTTGGGACCAGAAAAGAAAAAGATCAGGAGAACAGCTAGTGTCCACTTGAAGAGGCTCTCATGCTAGCTTTCTGATGAAATTGTTCCCATTCTCTTTTAGCTGTAGTACCTCTTATCTACTTTGTCTGACACATATTTGAAAAAATATAATGGAACTGCATCCTTCATCCTCAGCGTTCATGGAATTCACCTCTGTGTGTGTATAAATCATCTCAACAACATGATCCTGAGCAGTAAAAGAGGTCTGACTGAGTGTTTGTATTTGAAACCTCAAAAGCAAAGAGCAGAGTCTACAGCGACTTCCCCTCAGAGCTGGAAGCCAAGCTGGCCCAGCGGGAGCCAGAGGCTGGGGTCTGAGTCTGGCTGACTGTAATGTATGGGCCAAGAACAGAGTGTTCATCTAGAGCAGTGGTCTCAACCTGTGGGTCATAACCCTTTCTGAGGATCAAATGACCCTTTCACAGGGGTCTCCTAAAACCATCAGAAAACACAGACATTTACATTCCAGTTCATAACGGAAGCTACATTACAGTTATGAAGTAGCAACATAAACGATTTTCTGGTTGGGGGTCATCACAACATGAGGAACTGTATTCAAGGGTCTCAGCATTAAGGAGGCTGAGAACCACTGATCTAATTGTTAATATCACTGAGCATTTACTGTGGGCCAAGCACTGTTCTAAGCCTTTAGACACCTGCTAACTCATTCAGCCCACACAGCAATGCTTATCGTCCCCTCATTTTACAGAGGAGAAGGCAAACACAGACATTGCCCAAATATGCCCGTGGCTAACTGCTAGGTGATGTGGGAGCTGGGGATGAGGTCAAGATTCTTAGCCAATATGTTCTGTTGCTTGATCCAGTTTAGGAGTGGAGCCAGCAGGACATTT
This sequence comes from Psammomys obesus, assembly GCF_907164565.1. Lineage (NCBI taxonomy): Eukaryota > Metazoa > Chordata > Mammalia > Rodentia > Muridae > Psammomys > Psammomys obesus. The sequence goes on from NW_026596064.1 coordinate 2,858,074, forward strand.
TTATTGGACATGAAAGCAAATGCCAAAGATGGCGAGTCTTGCTCCTTTCAGTACTTGGGTCTGTCAAGAGCATGGGAAAATGGCTTCTCATTGACATCAGGGAAGAGTCCAGATCTGGTTCATCAGAGGTGGGCCAATGGACCATTGCTACTGCAGTGGCTCTACCATGAACTAACTGAATTGGTACCTTTGCAAGGAGCATACCACAAAGCATCTGGCTTCCTCGCTCTGTGCAGACAGAAGAGCAGGGATCTGAGGTTGCACAAGTCTGGAAAGGATTCCCAGACCCACAGGTCTCCTTGGCTTCATTGTATGAAGCATTATAAATGTGAAGGTCTGAAGCAGATACCCAGCAAACAGATCTTTAAAACCATTTCTTGCTGGTACCTTTGGCAATTATTAGAAACTCTCTAACTTGTTCAAAAATGACACGCATATTTCTTTTTAATTAAATTTTAATTTTATGTGTATATGTGCTTTTTTTGGGGTGTATGTCTGTGCACCATTTGCAGGCCTGGTGCTTATGGAGGCAAAAAGAGGGTAACTAAGAGTCACAGACCATTGTGAGCTGCCTTTTGGGTGATGGGATTCTAAACTGGGTTGTGAGCAAGAGCAGCCAGTGTTCTGAACTCCTGGGTCATCTCTCTAGTCCCCCTTGTTGGCCAGTCAGGACATATTCCCACATATCTGCCCTATTTTCTTCAGGCATCCATTGGTAAAATGTAGACTCATATAAGCTTCCTCCCAAGAGCCAGATCTTGGCATGCAGCCTCCACTCCCAAGCTTCTTGCAAAGGCTCTTCCCCATCCCCAGCAAGCAACTTGCCAGAAGCCAACATCTAGAAACCTGTCCCAAGTCTTGACTTGCTCTGTCCCAGGACAAGGGAGATAAGAACCTTTGCTGAGCCTTAGAGTCCCTCAGTTATAGGGCTAAAAAGCAGCTAGCCAAGTAGTCCCTTCTCCTTCCCCCAAATCTCATGCCCCAATGTCTTACCAGTATCTGGAGCGCAGGCCTCATCTGCTTTGGCAGCGTTATCCACATTATAATCTAGGGAACAAAAAGAAGGCTTAAAGGCAGGTCTGTGCCCTCTAGACTCTTAGAGGGGCACGTGGGGAACCTTCCTGTGGGCTCTGGCCTGTTGTAGGTTGTGCTTATGTCCAGGTTCTTGTCAGCTTGGCTCACGCTCTCTGAAACTCCAGTAAGACAGTGGCCACGACTTCCCTTCTTTGACAGTCCCTGGTTAGTGCTGTCGGGGACATGCGCTGCAAATGTTCTCACCGTGGCTGAAGCCAGTTTGAAAGGCTCTTATGTTTCAACCACATGTTAGTTTGTTTCCCCTCTTGCCTCGTTCTATTCTCTGACCCCAAGTGAAAGACTTGTCTTCTCTTTGTTCCTCTCGCTGAAGGACTAGCCAGACACAGGTTCCTGTGAGGGTATAGAAAGAGAGGAGTGCCTATCTCTTAGCCTCCCTCCCACTTCCTCCTTAAGGGAGATACTATCTCGGGTGCCTGTGCCTGTTGCTAGGGGTTACAGCTGTTCAGCATCCTCCCATCTTGGGGAAAGCTGGTCCTTGTACCTGAGACATTGGGCTCACTACTGCTGGACCCCTCCTTTGGGTGGTCAGGTGTCTCCTGTCTGGGCTTCTGGCTGAAGGCCAGGAAGAGGTGTGTGCTCAGTGGCTCAGGAAGGTCCACCTCCAGGTATGCCCTCATGAACAGCTTGAAGACATCATAGCTAATGGGCTGAGGAGGGCAAGAAGAGAGAAGTCAATAGAGGGAAGGGACAGGATGGGGAAGAAAAGGGAATAGGTCCATGGCAGGTGAGGCAGGTGAAGTAAAAGCAATGGAAGTGGAGGGGTTGGTGGGGGCAGGAATGAAGAGGCCAGGAGGACACAGAGAGTCTGAGGGACAGGGGACAGGGGGTGGGACACAGACAGAATAAACGTGGTGGCTGACCATCAGACACAGAAACAAGGGAGGCTTTTGTAATAGGATATGGTTTGGTCTAAATTTGGATGACAAGTAGGGCTGATATCCCCCCCCCCCCCACTAGGGCTCAGAGACTACTGTGAAAGAAGAGACAGACACATTGTAAGAGTCAGATGTTGGGGTGGACTGGACTGAAAGAGTGCTCTCAAGACATTACAGGACAGCTACACTCATTAACACAGCAGCTGTGCTTCCTTGCATAAGGCCTGCATACGATCAAGCCAGTTAACATTACAGAACGCAGAGGAGACAGGTTCATGCCTCCTCACCCTAGCTGAGGACAGATGGACAGTTGTTGGCTCGTCGGGGAGTGAGTCAGCTTTCACGAAGGGTGTGGTTCCTGGTTGGTCTACCACGCTTCGGTGGACTGTCCTGTGCCCATGAGTATATGCAGAGCACAAGCTGGACTTCGTGGGTCATCAAACAAAAGAGGATGCTGTGTTGGAAAGGGGTGGGGGAGTTGGGGTGGGTCTCAGAGGAGTTAGTGGGAGGAGTGGGTGGTGGGTGTCATCAAAATGCACCACATGTAGGTAATTCTCAAAGAATTACCAAACCACAGATATAAATATGTGTTCATAAACGGTGGGCTTTAGGGCTCTGCCTCTGCCCAGGCCCATGTGAAGGTCATGGTTGTACGGAGCAAGGACTCAGTCGGTGCTTGAAGATTCTGGTTAAGATGAAAAAGGTTGTAGAAAACAGGATGGAAAGAAAGGTTCTTTTGTGCTTACTGTGAGTTTTCTCTGATTCTTGAGTTCAGTTCTCAGAAAGCAGAAGAGATTGAGGATTAAAGGACAGGCTCAGCCCTACACTGCTTTCATAATTCTCATTTTCTCTAGGCAGATGCCGATATGAAAAGCTATTGTATGGGTCTGGCTCAGCTGTGACCCATAACATGTCATTGTGAAGGCTGTAGGCATCAAGGGAGGCAGGAAGCTAAGGACAGAAGGTGGAGCCAAGGGGCATGGCAAAAACTAGACCCTGTCCCTGTTATGTCTCTTGGTACTGCCTGGCATCTGGTCCCAGGCTTTGAGCATCCACGCCCTCAGCAAACACTCACCAACAATAACAACAACAGTTTGCTGTGAGTCATCGCTGGCTTGCGCTTTCATGTCGATGGCGCTTCATCAAATCACAGACGCTCCTGGAAACCATTTGAAGAATCGCTGCCCCAAGAGCTGCTGTGCTGGCTTCTGTGCATAATAACAGCCAGGGGGAATAGAATTCTTTTTTGGAAACCCACTTGGTGCTCTCTGGAAAGTGCTGATAGAGTTTAGCCCCTTTCATGTTCCGGGGATTCAGCAAGCCTTCCCAGAATCAGGAGCCGACTCGAGTGAACAGAGTCAGGTGTGGGCTCCATCGGGCTCGTTACCAATCTCTGCTTAGTCCTGGGCTCTCCAATTGACCTCTTTTGCAGTGTGAAAGAATCCTGATGCAGTTGGACACAGGCTACTTGCTTACTCATTTATTTAATTTTCAGATTAAAAGAAACCAGCACATGTTTGACTGACATTCATTGTGAGAACTATCCAGCTCTCTGTCCCTTTTCTGTCCCAGGTCTTGGAGTCTTTGCTGCATTCCCTTTCTGCCTCTCTGTCTCTGTTCTCCCCCAGACCATCCTTTCTGCACACATCCTCTAAGCTTTCCCAGGACACAGCAACAAAGTCAGTTCCTCCCCTTTTCAGGTGTCACCCATCCACTTCGCACCTCGCTTCTGCCTGCACTGCCTCTGACGGCATCTTCCATTATTTGCCCGTCCTCTACCTGTGCGTTCTGAAAGGTTCCTGGTTCCCTTTACCAGGGAGACCACACGGGCTCCTCCCCCTGCCCCGACTCCCTTCTGTTTGGGTTCCTGTCTTTTGCCCATGATCTGCTTTCTCGGAGGCCCTAAGCATAGTTTTCTCTTTGTTGACAACCTCATCTCAGCTCTCTGAAGACTTTTACCCTCTCCTATTGAAGCTATTTTCCACATTGTGATTCTATTTTGGTACTCCCCATTCCCTGTTTGGATTCGATCGAATCTTTGTTAATGACATTGTTGCCCATTCTTTTATTTTAAAAGCTCTTTTGCGTTATCTTTTTGTACTACTTTAACTGAAAAGTACTGGTTTAAACTACAGTTTTGAGATACACCGAATGGAAACTATAAGAATGAAACATTTTTGAAAAAGAAGGTATTAAAAAGAAAGTTTAGTGGCTGGCTATGGTGGCACACATCTTTAATCCCAGCACTTGGGAGGTAGATGCAGCAGATCTCTGTGAGTTCGAGACCAGCCTGGTCTACAGAGTGAGTCCAGGACAGCGAACGCTAGGCAGAGAGACCCTGTCTCAAAAACCAAACCAAAACAAAAAGGCTAGCTAAAAAAAACTCCAATAGATTGTGATGAAAACAACAACAACAACAAAACAAAAACAAAAAAGCCAAACCAACAAATTCAAAAGGTGACTTAAGAAGATCAGTGTGGGAAGTGCCAAGCTGTGACAGGTGGATTTCCCCAAAGCGCAACTGTGAGAAGATTGATTTCCTACTCAAAAAATTTCCATGGCTTATAATTGCCCATGGGAGCGTTTTGAGAGCAGCTTATGCATGATTGCTCTCCTGGAGTATGTGAGATACCCTGCATACAGAGACGAAATCTGGATGAACCCAAGAGAATATAAACAGAAGCTTGAATATATAGTAATATATAACTAATGTTGCTATCGTCCAGTTATTCATCCTAGGTACTTTCGGACCTTTGGGATTCAGAACTGTCTCTGTAATTCCACTTCAGCCTAGGTGCAGAGTCACTTCAAACCCTCCTCCCATCTGCCATTTCTCTTGCGATCTGTTACATGCAGCTACACATCCTGACCACACTATACCCTTCTTTCCTGAATGAGTTCCATAACCCACTTCTGTCTTTAGCTGTTAAGCTACAGTGATGCTTCGAAGCCCAATACAGGTGTCACCTCTGCCTGAAACCTGGGGAGATTTCCTGCACCTCAATTTATTTAATTTGCATCCTGGTTCCTGCCTTGTGAAACTCATGGATGCTCTTGTGGATTAACACGGCTGATTGTTAGATGTTCTCAGACTAGAGTCAGAGGTCCTGGATGATAATGAGAATGTTTCATTTAATTTTTGTCTCCTGAACCATTCATCAAAATATTTCCTTGTAGACATTTGAATAGATATTGGCTTCCCAGTTGGTACATCAAATGAATGGCTTACTGTGTGGTCCATGTCTGTCGTCAGTTATTGTGGGGTCCAAATGTGTATATATGGGTATATGTAGGAGATAGAGAGAGGGAGAGTTGGAGAGAGAGAGAGAGACAGACAGACACACAGACACACAGAGCGACTCAGTATTCTATACATACAGGTAAACGTATTGAAATGGCTGCACTGCATGGTCAGCAGTGCTGAGTGCCACAGGATGAGAACAGGTACAGTGCTGCGAGCTCTCAGGAAGTAATGCTGAGCAAATTCATGTGTACCATGCATGGTCCAACTTCAGCATCATCTGGGAAATGGAATGGCCTGGAGCCAACGTAGAACATTCAAACCAGAAAAACCCTTAGAGGGCCCGCGTCTCCTTATGCCACTGGTGCTCAGGACATTCGGTGACCTGTCTTAGCCCACTAGAGGTAGGACAAACTGGAAGCCAGGCTCTGGATGCCTACTGTTTCAGCCACAGGCCTCTGGGCTGGTTTAGTGCTCCCAGCCTCTCCCTCCAGGCACCGCAAGTTCAGTGAGCAAGGGAGAGTGACTGTGTGTTCCTCTAGAGATGATGTATAGGCTAGGAGGTTCCATACAAGCACCATCCAAGAACAGTGACTGTTAAGTAGATGTTTAGTGGGTGACCTGGTAAGGACGGGTTGACTAGACATCAGCCATTAGGACGGAGGCACGCCATTAGGAGGCTTAAGGAACCATCACCTTGATTTAATCATTCTCATCATTCATGTTCTCTCAGGAGCTGCAAATCCATGAAGCAACCAAGTAGACAAACACTATGCCTGTAACCTGTTTTGAGAGGTCCTGCTAATTCCTATCCAGGTCTAGAAGGGAGGAGAGAAGTTGGGGAACCCTGCTGTACACCAGGCAGGAGACAACTGTGTGAGGCAGTCTCACCAGCCTGCTCTAGGTCACCATGCATACCACCGAGCTAGAACTCGTGCTCCGTGTGTCTGAGTGCCATTGGGCCACCACCTTATTTGCTCTGTTGAGTTTTTCCTACTCTCTATCTGTCACCACTGCGCTTCTCTCCAGAGAATCACTTAGCGATGAAGGCAAGGGCGTGCTCATCACGGCTAGACGTGCCACTCTGCGAATTTCCACTTCCATTCTGGCTTCTTCAGCAAGCTGCCACTGTGCATGGCCAACTCCTTTCTCACGAAGGCATTCCAGCCACAGGAAGCCATCAAGCTCAAGAGAAATGTTATTTCTCCAACCCCACGCCATGCCATTACACCTACCAGAAGTCAGGCACACTGTTTGAGAGAATGAATTCAGAGTGGCATAGCCTCCCCTCTCCCCCTCCCACCCAGGGATGCTGCAGGACCAGGCATAGAAAGAGAGAAGACCAACCCTGAAGGGTGTGAGGGCGTCTGCACACTCATAACAGACAAGCTCCCTGCTTCTCAAAGGTCCTGTTGGCTTTGACACCCCGTGGTAGCCCTGACCAAATTGTTCCCCTCCTACACATCAGCCCCCAGGTGGACGGGCTGACTACCAGCTCCTGCCAGCCTTTGTTCCCTGGTTTTGGAGTTGGAGGTGGGAGGTGTGGGGCAGGGAGTTCTTTGCTGCGCTGCATGGCTTCTCCTCAGGAATGCTCTTTGATGTGGTGTGTTCTCTTTCTGTTCTGTCAACCCCCTCCCACTTCTTTCTCCCAGTGACTGGCGTTTTTGTTTTTTTTTTTTTTGCTAAGCCCTTCTCAGTCAGGTACACCATGAGAACAGCCTCTGCTCCTGGTTGCCAACGCAGAAAGCCCTGGCTTAGGTTTGTTGAGTGAATGACAGTGTGAATAAGTGCATGGCAGCCTCGTCCCTAATTACTTTTGCTGAGCTGTCACTCCCCCCCCCAAAAAAAAAGTCTCCATAAAATGAGCTAAGAGCAGGTAAAAGGAGGAGCGTATAAGACATTCTGGGGAGGGAGATAGATGGAGACAGGGAGATAAAAATGCCCTATAAAGTAGTCAATGTCTTACAAAATTTTTCTTTTTTAATTCACCCACCTATTACCTTCAAATTTGTGACATTCTCATTAGTTTCAGTTCACAGATGAGAGGATGAAGATGAAATGAAATATCCTAAAAGACCACATTGCTGGGTGACGGCAGAGGTAAAAGGCTAGTCTAAAACCATGGGATACTCAAACTTAATCCTGGCGGCAATGGGGAAACCCAGAGGCTAGCCACTATGCTTCATGATCTTTGTCTCCTCTGTGGAGCCTAGCCCAATGCCTGCACACCCTAGAATTATTAACGCCTTCAACTTAAAAATGGGAAGAGGCCTTGCATTCATTTACTCATTCAAAAAGTATTTGTCAAAGGCTTGCTATGAGCCAAATACTCTCCTGGGCTCTGGAGACACAGCAGTGAGCAAATATATTCTGGTGAGAGAGACGGGGAATTAATTAAGTAAATTAGTTAGCGTGACAGATGGCGAGAAGTACTAAGAAAAATAGAGCCGAGCAATAGGATAGGAAGTGTGAAGGAAGAAGGCTTCACTTCTGGGATAAAGAAGGTGACAATCACCGGGAAGGGGGTTTGAGCATCTGCTCGGAGGAGGTGAAGAAACAAAGAATGTGTCAGAGGGCATCCTGGGAGAAGGAAGAGCAAGCAAGGTGCTGCTGAGGTTACAGAGTCCAGCAGCAGCACCAAGGAGGCTAATATGTCAGGAAAAGCCGAGAAAGGGAGAGTAGCAAAAAATAAAGCTAGAGAACAGAGGCGGTCTAGACGGCCCTGAACAGGGACTAGGGGTAATGAATGACGGCTCGAACGTATGTTCTAACAGACTGGTCAGGATGTGTGTGGGGAGCTGACTTCAAAGGGCAAGAGAGGAGGTGGGGAGCCCAGTGATGCCTCAGTGCTGTGAGTGTGATGACGGGTCATGGAGCCAGGCAGGAACGTGAAGCGGATCTGTTTTAAAGGTAGAAGCGGTGGCGTTTTCTGCTGAGCTGGATGAGGAAGTGAGCATAAGAGATAAGTCAATAATGATTACATGCTCTTAGGTTAATCACTCAAGTGATTAGCCTATTGCTAATCGAGTTGTCATGGACTGACTTCTAGAGAAATGTGTTTCACAGGGGAAGATTCAGGACATCAGTTTAGCTCACGGCGAGCCTGACTGAGATGTCTATTTCATTTTCAGGTGAAAATGTCAAGGGCAGGAGAAAGAGAAAAACTCAGAGTGTGGGGTCCTGGAAGGAAGAGGATGAAGAAGGATCTGACAAAGTGCATCCAGTGCCATGAATGGCATCACTGTGGATTCAGTCACAAGGCATCTTGACTAGCGGCATCAGTGAAGGAATGCGTGTTACCCACTGCTTGAAGGATTCTGGAGAACGTTGAAGAGAACTTGGAGCCAGTGCATACAGACACAGTAAAAATATTTTAACTGAGGAGAAATAATGCCATTGTGTCACTGGGAAACATCTAATAGACACAGGCAGACTGATGGGGAAAACACAGGAACAGGGAGAATGGAGAAAGAATGGGGAGCGGTTTCCGTTCAGCAATGCCCACCGATAATCCAAACAGAGGAGGAGCAGATTTATACTCAGAACAGGACACAAACAGCTGACCCACAGTGATGGCAAAGGGCACGTAGGGGAGGAGGCCTGCCCGGGAGGAGAGGGAGAGGAGCAAGGGCCACGAGCAGAAGAAGCATGGCGGAGGCTCGTAGGCCAATGTGGGCGTGTGAATGGACGGCGAAACACAGACGGTGTGCACGGCACGCTTGAGACCTGGGGGAACCGACAAAGGTCTTCAGGGTAAGTGAAGCGCCAGCAGGGAAAGGCTGGAGCACAGAGCACAGGTTTTTAAAAAGAAGACTTGAATTGGAAATAGTCTTACTTTGTGTGGGTCATGTTGCTTGAGGCTTCCCCCTTCATTAAACTCGGTCAATACATCTTTTATCTTCTTGGAGGAATCTGGAGAGACACAATCCAAGTGGAAAACACAGGTAAGCTGCTAGTGAAAACTCGGGCCAGACAAACTCTGCCTAGCTAGATTATGATGGAGCATCCCTGCAGGGCCATATGGAGAAGAGTCCTGTCTGCCCTTGCATCCTTCCCCCTTTTCCCAGTCATCGCTCTTTTCTGATATGTGAACTATCTTTCTCCTAAAAAGGATTTCATTTTTATTTTAAAGTGTGTGTTTGTCTGTGTGTGGGTCAGAGTGGGTGTCGGATCCCCTGGAGCTGTAGTTACAGGTGGAGTGAGCCGCCTGATGTGGGTGCTGGGAACCAAATTCAGGTCCTTACACTCTGCTCTGACCCTCAGAGCCATCTCCCCAGCCCCTGGTGTTTCCCAAACACCCATCTGATCAGCTCCCATCCAGCCTCAGGGGATTTTCACTCTTAGCTTGGGTTCAGCCCCTGGTGATCTGATTTAGTCCAATTCTTTCACCACTCTCCGAGCTTTTTCAACACGTGAGGTGTTTCCAGAAATTTCCAAATATACTGTATATTCTCCCATCGCATTTTTCTCTGCCTCTCATGCTTCCCTCAATATTGAGTACCCTGTGTACACTCAGGGTATTGTAAAACCTTCCTTTGGGGCAGACTTATTCCCACCCATGGCTCCTACATGACAGGCATACAGCTCTGCTGCAGCCCTTACAGACAGTAGCCTACTGTTTATTAGCTTGTCTATCTCGATCCTTTCTTTGAATCATGTATCTGTGGAATGAAAACATACTTACTGAACTTATTTACATGTATTCTTCCTGGTCCCTTTTGACCCTCTTCCTTCCCTCAGTGATTTGATTTAAAAGACTGGAGTGGAAGGCAGCTCAGCCAGCAGAGGGCTTGCTATCCTTGGGGGCCTGGGTGTGACCGTGAGAGGACGGATGGCACCCGTGGAGTGACACATAAGGGTAACCCCGGGCCACCACACGCACATGCACCCATATGCACGCCTGTCTACACGAACATATACACACAAATATACACACATGCACCTCCAGCCTCCCAAGTCATATGAAGACTGTTGTGTCAGACTGGGGTGCAGCAAAGGGAGGACCTTCTGGGGGCCACGGGGCAGTGTCTCTGGTACAACTGAGGAGGACTGGAGTGCTGTCACTGCTGCTGGGTCCTTTCATACCAAACCAGTGTCTGACATAAGACACATTTCAAATATGTCTATGCATGTGTGATCATCTGAGAGGAATTTATTGTTTTCCACACAGGGTCTTAACTGTCCTGGGATTGCTTCTAACTCACTATGCAGCCAACAAGGACTCGAATTCCACCTTCTCAGTGCTGGGATTACAAGCTTGTGCCACTATCTTGGCTTCTAAGTAAAAGTTCAAAACATTAAAAAAAATTTTGTTAGCATTCAGGAAGCGGAGGCAGGATGGTCAGGAGTCAAGCTAGCCTTGGCTACTTAGTAGGTTTGACCTGAATATGAGAGACATTATTTCAAAATACACATCACGGGTTGAGTGTGATAATGTACGCCTGTAATTTCAGAATCTGGGAGGCTGGGTCAGGAGAATCGAGAGTCTCAGGCCAATTTGGGCTACACCCAGAGACCCTATCTCAAACAAACAGACAGACCGCCCTTTCAAAACAAGAACAAGGCAAATAAAAACCCAGCCTTTGCCTCCCCGCTCCTGGAAAAAAAAAAAAAGAAAAGAGAGTTCCTTTTTTTCTCATATATTTTAACATTTAAATTAAAAAAAAATTATTCACTTTACATCACAATGGTAGCCCCACCCCTCATCTCTTCTGGGCTCCACCTTCCCTCCTTCTTTCCTCACTACCCCTTTCCCCTAGTCCTCAGAAAAGGGGAGCCCTACTCCCCTATCAACTGACCCTAGCCTATCAAATCTCATCAGGACTGCCTGGATCCTCTTCCTCTGTGGTCTGACAAGGCTGCCCCACCAGGGGCAAGTGCCTGAAGAGCAGGCAACAGAGTCCATGTTGGAGACAGCCCCTGCTCCCCTTACTAAGGAGCCCACAGGGAGACTGAGTTGTCTATTGGCTACATCTGAGCATGGGGCCTAGGTCCTCTCTATGCTTGGTCCTTGGTTGGTGCATCAGTCTCCACAGCCCCCCTCCCCAGCCCAGATTTGTTGGCTCTGTTGGTCTTCTGGAGCTCCTGTCCCTTCCAGGTCCTTCTATCCCCCTCCCCCCACTCATCCATACAATTTCCAGAGCTCTGCCCAGAGTTTGGCTGTGAGTCTCAGCATCTGTTTCAATCCCCTGCTGGATGGAGTTTTTCAGAGGACATCTGTGGTAGGCTCCCTTCCTGTTCCCTCTCTTCAATGGCTTCCCTGTGTATTCTGTTTGCCCTTCTGAATGAGAATTAAACATCCTCCCCAGGGTTCTCCTTGTTATTTAACTTCTTTAGGCCTGTGGATTGTAGTATGTTTATCCTGTACTATATGGCTAATATCCCCTTATAAGTGAGTATATATCATGCATGTATTTCTGGGTTTGGATTACCTCACTCAGGATGATCTTTTCCAAGTCCATCCATTTGCCTGCAAATTTTATGATGTCCTTGTTTTTTTTTTTTGTTTTTTGTTTTTTTTTTGTTTTGTTTTTTTTTTTTTTTTTTTAGAGATTTTTAAAGTTTTTATTTATTTATGCACAGTGCTTCATCTGACGTACACACAGATGCCAGAGGAAGACATCAGATCCTGTTATAGATGTTTGGGAGCCACCGTGTGGGCGCTGGGCATTGAACTCAGGTCCTCTGGAAGAGCAGCCAGTGCTCTTAACCACTGAGCCATCTCTCCAGCCCCAATGTCCTTGTTTTTAATGCTGAACAGTATTTTGTTGTGTAGATGTAGCACAGTTTCTTTATCTATCCTTTGGTTGAGGGACATCTAGGTTGTTTCCAGATTCTGGCTATTACGAATAAAGCTGCTATGAACATAGTTGAGCAAATGTCCTTGTTGTATGGTGGAACATCTTTTGGGTAGATGCCCAGGAGTGGTATAGTTGATTCTTGAAGTAGAGCTGTTTCCAACTTTCTGAGAAATGGCCAGATTGAGTTCCAAACTGGTTGTACAAGTTTCCACTCCCACCAGCAATGGAGGAGGGTTCCCCTTTTTCCACATCCTTGCCAGCAAGTGCTGTCACTTGAGTTTTAGATCTTAGCCATTTTGATAGGTGTAAGATGGAATCTCAGATTTGCATTTCCCCGCTGACTAAGGATGCTGAACATTTCTTTAAGTGTTTGTCTGCCACTCAATATTCCTCTATTGAGAATTCTCTGTTTAGCTCTGTACCCTATTTTTTACTTGGGTTATTTAGTTTGTTGGTGTTTAATTTCTTGAGTTCTTTACTTATTCTGGATATTAGCCCTTTGTCAGATGTAGGATTGGTGAAGATCTTTTCCCAGTCTGTAGGCTGTCATTTTGTTCTGTTGACAGTGTCCTTTGCCTTAAAGAAGCTTTTCAGTTTCAAGAGGTCCTGCTTATTAATTATTGATCTTAGAGCCTGGGCTGTTGATGTTCTGTTCAGGAAGTTGTCTCCTGGACCAATGAGTTCATGGCTCTTCCCCACTTTTTCTCCTAATAGATTTAGTGTGTCTTGTTTTATGTTGGGGTCTTTGATTCACTTGGGCTTTAGTTTTGTGCAGGGTGATAAATATGGATCTATCTACATTTTTCTACATGTAGACATCCATTTAGACCAGCACTATTTGTTGAAGATTTATCTTTTTTTCCATTTATGGTTTTGGTGTTTATTTCTGGGTCTTTGATTAGATTCCCATTGATCCACCAGTCTGTTTCTATGCCAGTACCATGCAGTTTTATTACTGTTGCTCTATAGTACAGCTTGAGATCAGGGATGGAGATACCTCTAGAAGACCTTTTATTGTACATGATTATTTTAGCTATTCTGGGTCTTTTGTTTTTCCATATGAAGTTGAGAATTGTTCTTTCAAGATCTGTAAAGAATTGTGTTGGTATTTTGATAGGACTTGCATTGAATCTATAGATTGCTTTTGGTAAGATGGCTATTTTTACTATGTTAATCCTACTGATCCATGAACATGGAAGATCTTCCCATCTTCAGATATCTTCTTCAATTCTTTCTTCAGAGATTTTTTTTTGATACAAGTCTTTCACTTGCATGGTTAGAGTTACACCAAGATATTTTATCTTTTTTTTTGTGGTTATTGTGAAAGGTGTTGTTTCCCTAATTTCTTTCTCAGCCCATTTGTCTTTTGTATACAGGAGTTCTACTGATTTTTCTTTTTTTAGTTAATTTTGTTTCCAGCCATTTTGCTGAAGGTGTTTATCTGCTGTAGGAGTTCCCAGGTAAAATTTTTGGGGTCACTTATGTATATTATCATATCATCCATGAATAGCAATACGTTGGCTTCTTTCTTTCCAATTTGTATCCCCTTGATCTTTGTATCTTATTGCTCTAGCTAGGACTTCAAGTACTATATTAAAGAGATATGGGGAGAGTGGGCAGCCTTGCCTTGCCCCTCACTTTGGTGGAGTTGATTTAAGTTCCTCTCCATTTAGTTTGATGTTGGCTGCAGGCTTGCTATATATTGCCTTTGCTATATTTAGGTATGAGCCTTGTATCCTGATCTCTCCAAGACTTTTAACATGAACGGATGTTGGATTTTGTCAAAAGCTTTTTGGCATCTAAGGAGATGATCATGTGTTTTTTTTTTTTTTCCTTTCAGTTTGTTTATATGGTGGATTACATGCATGAATTTCCATATATTGAACCACCCCTGCATGCCTGGGATGAAGCTTACTTGGTCATGGTGGATGATATTTTTGATGTGTTCTTGGATTTGGTTCGTGAATATTGATTATTGAGCATTTTTGTGGCAATGTTCATAAGGGAAATTGGTCTAAAATTCTCTTTTTTTTGTTTGGTTTAGGTATCAAGGTGACTGTGATCTCATAGAATGAGTTTGAGAACGTTCTTTCTGTTTCTATTTTGTGGAATAGTTTGAAGAGTATTGGTGTTAGCTCTTCTTTGAAGGTCTGGTAGAATTCCTCACTGAAACCATCTGGCCCTGGGTTTTTTTTTTTTTTTTTTTTTTTTGGTTAGGAGACTGCTTCTATTTCCTCAGGGGATATAGGTCTACTTAATTTGTTTACCTGATATTGATTCAACTTTGGTAAGTGGAATCTATCAAGAGAATTGTCCATTTCATTTAGATTTTCAAATTTTGTGGTATATAGGCTTTTGAAGTAAGACCTGATGATTCTGTGGATTTTTTTCAGTGTCTGTTGCTATTTTTCAATTTTGATTTGTTGATTTGGATAGTTTCTCTCTGCCTTTTAGTTAGTTTGGCTAAGGGTTTCTCTACCTTGCTGATTTTCTCAAAGAACCAGCTCTTGGTTTTATTGATGGTTTGAATTGTTTTCTTTGTTTCTAGGTTATTGATTTTAGTCCTGAGTTTGATTATTTCCAGCTGTCTCCTCCTCTTGGGTGTGTCTGCTTCTTGTTTTAGAGCTTTCAGGTGTGCCGTTAAGTTGCTTGTATGAGATGTCTCCAATTTCTTTATGAAGGTACTTAGTGCTATGAACTTTCATCTTAACACTGTTTTCATTGTGTCTCATAAGTTTAGGTATGTTGTGCCTTCATTTTCATTGAATTCTAAAACGTCTTTAATTTATTTCTTTATTTATTCCCTGACCCAGCTGTCATTGAGTAGAGAGTTGTTCAGTTTCTTTGCGAGTATAGGCTTTTGCTATTTTTGTTGTTGTTGTTGTTGTTGAGGTCCAGCTTTAGTCCATGATGGTCTGATAAGATACAAGGGATTATTTCAGTCTTCTTGTATCTGTTGACGCTTGCTTTGTGACTGACTATATGGTCTATTTTGGAGAAGGTTCTGTGAGGTGCTGAGAAGAAAGTATATTCTTTTGTGTTTGGGTGAAAAGTTCTGTAGATGTCTGTTTGGTCCATTTGGTTCATGATATCTGTTAGTGTCATTATTTCTATGTTTAGTTTTTGTTTTGTTGACCTGTCCTTTGGTTGGAGTGGAGTGTTGAAGTCTCACACTATTAATGTGTGGAGATTGATGTGTGTTTTAAACTTTAATAATGTTTCTTTTACAAATGTGGGGTGTCCGTGTATTTGGGGCATAGAAGTTCAGACTTAAGATGCTTTCTTGGTGGATTTTTCCTTTGATGAGTTTGAAGTGTTCTTCCTCATCTTTTTTGATTATTTTTGGTTGAAAGTCTATTTTAATAGATATTAGAATGCCTACTCCAGTTTGCTTTTTTGGGCCTGTTTGCTTGGAAAACCTTTTTCCAGCCCTTTACTCTCAGGCAATGTCTATCTTTGTGGCTGAGGTGTGTTTCTGGTATGCAGGAGAAGGATGTGTCTTGGAAAAGGCAGTTTCCTTCAGTATATTCAGTGCAAAGTGCTGGTGAGCTGAAACATTGTACTGAGGAGAGGTTTCTTCCAGCTCTGAGATCCTGACCTTTTTGTCCCCTTTTTCTTAATTTTTATTCTGCATCTTGATGGAAAGAATTGAGTTATGCATCCTGACACAAAAAAAATTAACCTCAATTATGTCTTACAGTTAACCTGCCTGATTTGATATTCTAAGGCTATCATATCTATCATATTTCTGACAGTGAGAAGTTTCCTCTGGAAGCTGAGCCTCTGCATTTCTCCCTCACTGCTCCCTGTAGGTGACATTTGCCAGGAAGGGGAAGTGGATATTTAGGGGATTCAGGGAGCATGGTGACTTAAAAAACTGTGCTCTCTATAGAAAATAATCCAGAAGGGGCTAGAGAGGCGGCTCAGCACTTGAGTCCACATGTAGGCAAAAATGCTCAGACACATAAATCAAAAATAAATCTTAAATATTCAGAAGCCACAGGAAAAACACTGGTTGCTGCTTTGCAGGAATTTTGTAAGAACGGAGAACAAAAGGAATCAATAATTGTCATAAAAATGCATCACTTGTACATGTGTGACTTGACACAGTAGACTGTGAAGGAAATCAGTGTCTCCATGACCGGTGCTTCCCCTACCTCCAGGAATTGTGGCTAACTAAAAGCTTCTTCAGGCTTCACTATTGCTTCTGTTTAAACACCTGAGTGAAGGATCCTTCACAGGCTGGGCTGTTCTCTGTTGTTTTGCTGACTGGGAGTCTATCAAACAGAAGTTATAATCATTGCAGGATTGAAGCATTTTGAAATGCTACACGAAAATGCTGCTGTTGCCTAAAAATGGAAATTTCTTTCTAAAACCCAGAAACAGATGTTGAGAAGTTAATGGCTCAGTAAGATCAAGGCAGCAGATGCCAACAAATTTGGGTTGCTTCCATTCAATTCAGAGAGCGCTGAGGGTAGGAAGATGCTGCAAGGCATTGTAGCAGCACTGGTGGGGAAAAGGTTGAGTAGGGTGGTGATGGGAACATCTACCTGTGAATTCTCATAAATGCTCTTTTAATAATTTCTTATAAAAAAAAGGGCATGCTTCCTTCAGCCCACAAATGAAGTAAAAGTCATAAAGATGAAGTGACCTACCCAAGAGCAAAGGTTTTAAGGTAGCGCCCAGCTCAAAAGTCCGTGTCCTTTCTCTTCAGCATTATTCGCTATTGTTTAGCAAATATTTGCTAGCACAAGGTAAACTGTGACTGTTGTGGTTGCAATGATGATACCAAATGAACAAGAAATAAAGTCAAGATGAGACTGAGGTCCAGGTAGGGGCTGGTTCTGGGTTACGCTGGGGTCTGCAGCACCTGAGTAATGTTTTTAAAGGCAGCTATGAAGTTGAAGGGACTCTTCCTAGAAGAGCCAAAATGAGCCAAGATGGAGGGCTCCTAGAACACCTAGAAAAATTTAGAACCTGACAATAGATTGGCGCCAGGTCTGTGGGGTTCTTGAATGCCAACCAACTGAATGGTTCAAAACCATTAACGACATTTTGAATAGTGGAGTAATGAGCTGGGACTTTGTTTTTTAAAGACCAAACTTGAACCGGAAAGGAAGTGTGCAGAGAAGCAGGCCAGAGCTCAGTCACTCTCACATATAAGTCTTAATTATCCCATAAGGAGTTGTATCACCTACGGAAATCCTATATTTTATGATCTGTTTTAGGGCCATGCTTTCAACTCAGCTAAAGTGCCCGATTTAAACACTGCAAATCTGAGAAATGAACACCCCAGTGTGCCTTCTGTAAAGGCAATATAAAGTCAGACTTGTGATTGGGGATCAAGAGTTAATTTCAACAGAACCCATACTCTTTGATAATTATTTTCACAGTTGAGAAACTCCCAAGTTCAATTTAGTAGAAATATTGTGACCCTGAAATGTTATGTTTCTATTTCCAAAACCTGCTCTGTACTTAAATGTGACGCGACCATACATTCATACTTATCAAATTTTACATTTAACAAGATCTTAAAAAGAAAATCAAGAAAGCCATCTTAGATGATTAATCAGTAGCTCAAAATTAAATAAAAGCAAACCTCTCTAACAGCTCAAAGTATTTATGACTAATTTCCCATCAGGGCATTTCTCCTCACAAATGATTTTACTTTGTCCCGTGGGGACTTGTTTTAGTTAGCTTTATATTGCTGTCTTAAAGACCACGATCAAAAGCAACTTGGGGAGAAAAAAAGGGCTTATTATTTGGCATATACAGTCATACCTTATCACTAAAGGAGGCCAGCGTTGGAACTCAAAGCAGAAACCTGGAGGCAGGAGCTGAAGCGGAGGGAAAGAAGGAATGCTGCCCACTAGCTTGTTCCTCATGGCTTGCCCAGTTTGCCTTCTTATAACACTCAGAACCACCAGCCCAGGGATGGCATCACCCACAGTGATCATTTATCAAGTCTGCCCCACAGACTTGCCTATAGAACAATCTGATAGAGACAGTTTTCTCAGTTGAGGTTCCCTCTTTGCAGATGACTCTAGCTTGCGTCAACTTGACATAAAATTACCCAGGACAGGGCTTTTATAGACCCACTGCAACAACAGAGAAACAACCCAATTCTCAAATATGGATGACATTCCTTTCTCTCAATGTCCTCTGATACCTTCTGGCCATTTCTACATGGGAGATTTCTTTTTCCATGAGGAAGGTGTGTCTACAATGAGAGGCTTCTTGGAAACAACCCTCATCTTATTTCAGGCATTATTGTGGGCCCAGTGGTGTAACCTCAGCAAAGACTTCTTTTGCCAAGCCCTGTGTCACAGTGCCACCACAGACTCTGAGGACAGGAAGTTGCATTTATGAGTGTCGAGAGTACCATCATGTCTATCATTCCGACAACAATTCCCATCCATTGCGGGTTAGTGAAGTCATGTGCACTGCCTTAGTGACTGAAACATTTACTACCTTCTGATGTAACATCATCCCTATGTTGAGGAGGAAACAAAGTTTATTAAACTTGAATGTTTCTTTCAAGGGCACACAGGAGGTGAGTGTGTTCCTCTTGTTTTCTTTTCTTTTTTTCTTTAACTTATCTGAGTAATCAGGTCATGGCTGTCGGCTTTACTCAGTAGATGAAAACTAAGTCAGGAGATAGGACCCTTTGGAACTCCAGGACTGTGGCTCTGAAATCTGGCTGCATGTTAGAGTCAACTGGGCAACTCCCATGTGACCCAAAACCTGGTCTCAAGATCTCGTTCTATCGGGATGTTCAGCAAGTAATATATTAGAAATCTTCCTAACAGATTAAAACGTAAGCTGTTCTGGGGATCACTGTTCTGTCATCTGGTAATGTTCTTAAGGGCGAGGACTACCTTGAGAGGCCTTGTCGGATAATTACAGAAAAAAAGATCACAGTTGTGGCACAGTCTGCAGTTGGTATGTGCAGCAGACGACTTCCATTATTCAAGTGGCTCCACTGAGTGGGTCAAACTGTTCAGCTGCTTAGCAAAGCTGGCCTAGGTTTTGTACAAACCCAGACCATGGGCAGACAGATCCACTCCCGGTCAGGTGTGTGGAAGGTTCTCCTCAGAGGGAGGTCACTAGCTGTTACAACCACTTTCAGAAAAATTTCAATCCATGATTATCCCTTATGTTTCATGAGCCAGGAGACTTGGGACCTAAACGAAACATCTGTTCCTAGCCTTTAAGAAAAGTGAAAGCCTATCGGCTTTAGAGTTAAAACCAATCAGCTCAATTTTGGCAGAGCATTTGCTGTGTGGGTGTGGGGCGGGGATGTGCTCTGTGAGAACAAGTAGACCAACGGGAGACTGCGTAGACAGCAGAACCTCACTATCTGGACCAGAACCCTTATACGCTACCTTCTAGCTTATACTCTACCTTCTAGCTGTGAACTCTACTGTTAAGCTTGGAGTTGACCCTGAATCAACATTTTAAAAGGGAATCAGAAAACCTGTGTACATGAGTGAAATCTGAAGGTGTCAAACTCCCCATTCCTTAAGGTTTCCTAGGAGAGTTTCTTGAATTGTAATGAGCAGAGAAGTTGTCTGGGATCTGGGGCAAATTCAGGTTTTCAATCTTTAGATCTGGACCAAGCCCAGGATGACACTAATTACCGCCATGCTGGACGCCCTCCCTTTGGGCGAAGCAGCCTCCAGCAATGCTCCTGGTGATGGCCTAACAGTTCAGACTTACCTCCTACAACTCAGAAGAGACCACGAGGCAGAGGCTAGGGGCATGTGGTTTAAATACTAAAGTGATTGTAGGTAATTTTTAATGAGGGGAGGTGGTATCGGGGTGATGCCAAGAGAAGACTGGGGAGTACAAATAAACCTTGTAATTCTTCCAGAGAGCCAAGAACACATGGAGAAGCAAAACAACCCGAGTAGTGCTCTCTGCAGGGGCTGGAAGAGGGAGACGGATGTTACCATAGTAATTCCGGGGCCAGGAGCCTCCACAGTCGCTTCAGTGAGGAGAGTCAGAGCACGGAGCAGGCTAGGAACGCATAGAGAACCCCGGGGGCAGGCAGTGACTCACGTTCACATGCACGTTCTTCTAACTGTCCCTCTTAACCCACTCCCAGCTTGCTCCCAGCATGCAGCCAATAGACCAGAGCAAGACAGATGTTCAAGAAAGGCTCACTGAAGGAATGAGGACTAGAAAAGACATCAGCTGGGGGTGCTCATGCCTCCCTCATGTCCTGTGTTCCAGGTGGGAAATGATAGAGCGGTGGTTCTCAGCGTTGGCCGCATGCTGGAAACCTATGGAGTGCTTTAGAAAATGCTGATGACTGGGGCCCGCACCTACCTACTACGATTGAAGAGCCTTTGGCCTAGGCAGAGAATTGGCCATATTTAGAACCTTCTACATGATTTGGATGTGCAGCTAAGACAGAGGCTGGTTGGAGCAGATCAGGCCTAACGCTTCCAGGAGCCTGTGCAAGTGATGGCTCAGCCACAGAGGCAGCATATATCAAAAGAGCAAAAGACTTTACAGGGAGGCGAAGAGAATTTTGACGGATGTGAGAAAATGATTGGAGCACGCCAAACTTCCTGTTGTATCACCACTGATCTGAATGACTGACGTGGCTTACTCATGTATTTGCATTACTAGCAATATCCCCACTCCCCCCCCCTTTTTTTTTCTCCAAGTAGCCATGTTGAAGTGAAGGTGGAAAATGGAGTAGGCAACCTCTGAGCATGGTCTTGCAACCCTAAGCATGGTCCCTGGGCCATCAGCATCATCTGGGAGCTGTGAGGAATACACAGGTGTGGTACATCACCAGCCTGCTGGGTGGGAATCTCCCTTTGAACAGCCGTCTAGAAGGTTCAACGGTTACTAACTCTGGAGTGCCATTGTTCCAAAGAGATTTTCCCCTAGCCACACATTCTGTGAGACCCTGTTTGCCGGCTCCTAATCATCTTGGAGGGAAAAGAGGCCAGCTGAGCTCAGAGAGATGTGGGTGAAAAGACATTCCAACTTCCTTCTAAGTTGGAAGCAACTCGACACCGCCTTCTGCAGGGCAGGCCTGTGAGAGCATGTGGTGGAGTCACACCCCGATGGCCAGCATTGTAAGCAACAGGGAAGCGGTGATGCTTATGTGGATCTTACGCTGTTACACAACTCAAGCCTGCACATGTTCTCCGACTCCATGAGGAACACTGAAATGTTTTGAACTCTATCTGCAGCTTTAAGTCATATACTTTGCTTTGAACTAATTCTAACAAAACTCATTTCCTAAGAATGCAATGCGTTGGCCCACTGTCTTCAAATGTATTCAACTTTTCTGTGCTAATTTAATTCATCTCTCTCTCTCTCTATCATCTATCTGTCTTCTATCTGCCTATCTATCTATCAATCAATCATCTATCTATCTATCTATCTATCTATCTATCTATCTATCTATCTATCTATCTATCAGATTGATTATCTCTAGTAGACACTTTTATTTCATTTCTTGAAGCCGAACTGAAACAAATGGAACTTTCATTGCATTTATTTGCTTATTTGTTTGTTTATTCCTTCAAGATGGGGTCTTGTTATGTACCCCAGGCTGGCCTGAAATTGCCTATGTAGTCCAAATTGGCACTCATCTTGCCATCATCCTGCAGCTCTTCCCGGAGACCCAGGCCTCCAGTTTGCTTTTATTTTATAATAAAAATCTCTTACCACCACATCAGCTTCTCGGTAAACACCTTTTGCTCTCTACTCACATGAAACTTACTGTCAGGTACAGATGTGTGTTCGTGGTTGATTACATGCATATATTTAAATCAGTGTTCCCTGGAGCAGCTTCCAGATAACTTCTCCTACCAGAAGGCCTCCGGAGAAGGTGCGAGTTTATGTAACAGAAGTGGAGAACACCTCCTCCCTAGCCCCACCGCAGAAAGAGCTCCGTTCTTGGGCTGTGTCCTTCATCATTTCGCTATTGTAAGGCTCCTGTTTATGGAAGAGTGGTTGCTATGGCAATGCGATCTGACTGAACACCAGAATGCATCTAAAATTGGTGGAAGCGACTTTTTCAAGGTTTCCTCTAAGGAGTAATCATTTTCCAAGAATTTCTTTTCCCCTTTCCCCCTTTCCTGTTAGAACCTTACCAGAGCACCTCGTCTGGCATCCCATGCTGGGATTACAGGTGTGCACCAACTTTCCCCACCCAGCGGGAACTCTTTTTAACCTGGTTATTCTTCTAGTTCTTCTGTCTTCTGACTCTTTTCCCTTCTCCAATCCCTGGCTGAGGGCATGGCCTAAACTTCTCTCTGTCCTCTTCTATCTTCTAACACTCTAGCCTCTAAAGCGCACTCATACATCCATTTTGTTTTCCTCTGCTGCTCTTTCGACCCGACTCCCAAGTCAGAGCTGTAGCTTAACCGTATGTTCCTCCTCAGACCTCTAAGTACTGGACATCTCTTTCAGGAGAATCCTGGCAAGGGGTCCTGGCTGGCCTTCTAGTTCATTCTCCAACTCCGCCCACATTCTACAAGTCTCCCAGCCTGAGTGGAAGAATTGCACCGGGACATCCCTTTTGGTTGGGGCTGAGCCTTGCAAGGCCAGCTTCAGCCCTCATAACACCTGCCACATGGAGATGTCAGAGTTTGAGTCCCGGCTCTTCCCTGTTGAGGACAGAGTTGCCACTTCTTCTTTGTTGGTTCCTAGGAGCTTGGCACACACAAATGTGTAGGTAGGTGTGCCACAGCCACCTTTGTCCTCAGCATCCCAAAACATCTCCACCAATCCTGTGACCTCCTTTTTGCCACCCTCAGAGCTCAGACTTTGAGGTGCCTCCATGGCTTCCTTTTGTTCTACATATCTGTATCGTGATAACGTTTCTATCACAACTTCCCTCAAATTGGTTTGAATTTCCCCACTCTAATCTTATTCCTTGGCTGAGACTACATCTCATTCCAACCTTGGCCTGTCTCTTGGCCTAGCAGCTACCTGATGCAAGCCATTCTATAGACAGCCTCCAGATTCCAGGCTCTGCAACACCTCAGTTTGGCCTGTGGTCCACACACTGACACGGAAGCCTTGATGTTAGCATCCCTCCATCCCTTCTCCTCCTTCTGCTCCTTCTCCTATCTATTCCAGGTCTCTGCCTACCTCTCTACTCATGTTGTCCCTTTGGACCCTCTGACTAAAATTAGAGTTCATGCAACTAGATCCTTGGTTTGGCCTCTAGCCACAAGCGAAAAGTCCCATTCCTTAGCATCTCAAGGTGTGATCTGATATAGGGCTGTTGCAGATATAAGCAGTTAAGATGAGGTCATGCTGGTGTGGGATGCATCTGTTTCATTAGCACTGTATCCCTATAAACGAGTAAAATTATAACACACACACACACACACACACACACACACACACACGGCAGAGGTCAATGTCAAGTGTCTTCCTCAGTCACTCTCTCCACATTTCCTTTGAATCTTAGCCTGCCACTCAACCTGGAGCTTGCTGGTTCTTCCAGACTGGCTGGCCAGCAGATTCCAAAACTCTTCCTGTCTCTCTCTTCCCAGTGCCGGGATGAAGGCACCTGCACCTGGATTTTTTTTTTACTTTTTTTTTTTTTTTTTAATCTCACACTGGGTGCTAGGGATTCAAACTCAGGTCCTCACGCTGGGCAGCAGGCACCTGACCAACCAAGCCATCCCCCAGCCCCCACTCCACTCCTTCTGCTATACAGACGAGGACGTGGAGGCTCAGGGGTGGTGAGAGCCGTGACATCCCAGGGGCGGGAGGCAGAATGAGCACAGAATGGCATGGGCTCCTGATCTGTGCAGATGACCGTGATCATACAGGGCTCTGCCTCCGGCTCATGCAGATTCCTATCACCACTCAGGGTTAGGCGTGCTCCTGACATGGGTGTCTGTATGTAAATATGGATGTCTGCACTACTGTGACCCGATGCAGAAAGGGTTTTTGGGTACAGGAAAAGGGGAACATAGATCCCTGCCTGAAAGCCCAGGCCTTTCCAGATCCAAAGGGAGGCGCAAGTCAAGAATTCAGCTTCTGATTTCAAAACACACAAATGGATTGAAGTCAGTGACGAGGGAACATGCTTTCTATGTACGCACCGCCCTTTAACATTATGCTTCAAGGGGCAAATGGCCTGAGAATACACTTATGGTGTTGGGTGGAAAACACAGGCCTGGGAAGAAAGGGGTGGAATTCACTGAAACACAGCTGCAGTTCTGAGGGGCTTGCTGAGCACACTGGTGGCTTTAGAACCCGTCTTATTTTCTCCAGTGTGTATTCCAAATTCTGTGGCGAGTGTGCATGATTTGTAAGAGCCTAAGAGTGATTGTATCTGTCTATCGAAGGCACCAATTCTGTGTTTAAAAATCAACGGTAGCCATCAGGCCTCATTCTCTATGGCTCTTTGATAACTCTGCCCTCCCGGAATCATGTCCCTAGCAGAGACGAAAGCCAACCCTACGTCTGTGGCTTGCAGCACTTACATTCAGAGTATTTCTGGAGCTGATCAAATTCTTCTGATGAGAGAGAGACCCATCGTTCTTCACTCATCTTTCAGCCGAGTGTGAGCACCTTGAGGCCACGGATGGAGTTCTGCTCACCAGGGAGAAGCCGAAGCCTGGCTCAGGACCGGGCTCATTGCAGGGATGCGGTGGACCAGGCCTTCGGGAGACTTCTAGGGCACTCAGTGTTGATGACAGCTGGGGGCACCTTTCAGTAGTTGACAGGAGACTTCTGCTGCTCCTCAGGCAACATACTCCAGGCCACCCACGAAATCCTGGCAGTTCCTGAATGAAAGCGGAAGAGCCATTGTAAATGAGATGCTAGGAAGATTAAAAAGAGAGAGAGAGAGAGAGAGAGAGAGAGAGAGAGAGAGAGAGAGAGAATCCCACCATGGTCTCTTTTGAAAGAGGGCAACGACTGGGTTGTTTATTGAGGGTGTGGTCTAGCTTCAGGGATGTCTGAAGAGAAACCAGAAGCCAGCACATGACACTCCATTGTCTGCCTGAACTTCAGGTGGAAACTGGTCGATGTGACAGGGTAGCGGCTGAGGAAGCCGAAATGTGTTTCACAAGTGGGGGTGCTAGGTTCTCAGAGGCACAAGGTGAAGATAGCCCTTGGTGGTTTCAGATGCTCCCCGTAGTCTATGCAGCTGATTTGAGAGGGGAGCCTTCTCTCCTTCATTGACGTCCAAATCCCGCCACACAGCTCTACCTTTGCGCTGGTCGGCCACTGTGGACATTCAGATATGAACTAGCAGCCTCTAGTTCAAGAGCAGTTCTCAGAGCCACTGAAAGGCTTTTGGAGGTGAGCCTGTCAGCCTTGGGGTACAGTACTAGGAAAAAGCAGGGGGTGGGGTGGGCTGGGACACTAAGGCCTTTTCCTTTGAACCTTTTGAATCATGGTATGTTTCATTAAATCAGTTTTGGGAGTAATAAAATGAGCATAGTGGGCCAGGGCCAGCATTTACAGAATGACACAGATTAGGATGGAATGAAATAATGTTGAAAACACAAGGGCCTTCACCGTACCCAAGTTGTGTTTCATGAGACTCATATAGAATTCTCTATGGCAGTAGGCGGTCATGGCTGGCAGGGCTGAACTAGACCAAGGGACTGAGACTCTAGCTCCATGAGACAGGACAGTGGTGTGAGCAGGTATCCAGGCACTGAGATGGCTGCTTCTCTGGAAGCGTTCACACCGATCGCTCTTCTAAGAAGGCCGGGTGTTCCCCTTAACCTATGGGCAGTCTGGATTTGCTTTCAACATCTGCTCTTCTTAAGGTCACAAATTCCAAACCCGCAAGTCCTTCCCAGTCCTTCCTAGCTCTGTTCTTTTTCCGTACAGCAGGAAACCCTCACCTTGAACCTTTTATGTCTTCCTGAATGTTCCTGCCCTGTGTCCTTCATCTTCCCCTGCCATTTCTAAGCACGGGTTATTCTCCATTCTTCACAGAGTGTCATTCCTGCACAGCTTCTGTGACTCCCTAGCACTGAGCCCTTTCCCCAGTCTGCATCGGAGTATTCTGAATCTTCAAATCCTGCATCCGGCTAGGACTCTCCAACCACCCCCTGAGACTCTTGTTTGTCTTGAATGACCTTAGCACCTGCCAGCATCCTCACCTGCTTCTCCTCTGTATTCCAATCATTCGGAAAAGTCACTACTGGGGCCACACGCTGACCCCCAGCATAAGCTCTCCAGCCTCCCTCCTGTCAAGTTCAGCAGCAATCCTGGGCTGGGCTGTCCATCCCATGTTCCCTCCTCTCTTTCACACAGTCCTCCCCTGAACCCAGGCTCGGCCATCTCCTCCTGCTGGTCTCCCTCCATTAGCTTTTGCTCTCTTTCCTCCAGAGAGCTCATTCCCTCGAGCAGCCAGATCACGTCTCTCCTGAATGAAATTCTTCAGTGTGTTCTATCGCCTATTCATGAATCTTTTTTGGTGACTTCGTTCTTTGTGATCTAGTTCCCGATGAGTGCTCAGTCAAAAGCAAGCCACGTCTTTTTAAAAACATGCCAGGAAATTGAACAACTACCACCACCTCTCTTAATGGACACTCGTTTCACACTGTGTTTTAACACATGAGGCAGCCTACTCCCTATATGAGCATGTACATTAGGAACTTTTGTGCACATGATCCAGTGGGTTGACTATACAGCAGTGGTCCCAAGGGATCGTAGTGAAACTCAAAATTTCCTGTGGCTCGGTAGCAGTCTAGGTCTCCTAGTGCACCAGCTCGATACAGTCCACATTTGTCTGTAGTAAAGACTGTGTAAAGAAAAAAAACAAAAAAGCTGGCACACTGTCAGTCATACGAAAGCCGAGCGTACACAGTCATGCATAGCACACCATACCCTGTCAATAGAGGTCATTAATGGCTGCTCCTGGAGAGGCTACTTAAGCAACTGGCCCGCACCATCCAGCCCTGTGTCTGTGTGCTGTGCAATGTCTGCGCAATGGTGAAACCGTTTAAGGTCCGAGTTCTCAGAACCGGTCCCCATAATTAAGCGGCACGCAACGGTGTTGCTGTCTTTATTTAAAAATAGACGAGGAAAATGAAACGAAGCGCTTCAGGGTGAAGAGAAACCCAGGACCCGCCCACGCGTTTGTTTAAGGGTGCCTCTATGAGCCACATGTGGAGGTTAAGGCAGGGGTGCCAGTGTGAGGCTAGCCTGGGCTATCCATAGCAAAGTCCTGTCTCAGACGACACAAAACAGAAAATAAAGCAATATCTCTGTGGCTTAATTACTCTGCACACCTCAGAAGCACACGATTCTAAGGGGACTCAGAGACACACAGCGGGTTAGAACACTGGTGACTGAAAATCAGAAGACAAGACATCTGGCTTGGGCTCTGCCTCTCCCTGATTATTCTATTCTAGACAATTTTCTCATTTCTTGAAGTTTTTTATTTTTTATTTTTCCTTTTGAAAATGAGGACAGTAGTGGGGGAAAGAACGTACTTGGTGTTATGATTGGGTCAGTATACACATACCCCCTTCCTGAACAATGCCTCTAATGCAGTGATAGTCAACAGAAAATGGCTGTTCTCAACACATGATATGAAAGCCGGGGTGAACGCTGGCAGTCTAAACGTTTATGTGGGGATGGGGCAGTTGGGCTGGTGAGATGACCAGCACTTGCTGCCAATCCAGTTGACGCTAGAAGGCAAGGACCAATGCACAGCTACCCTCCTGGCTCCTACAAACACCCACGCACAAGCACACAATCAATAACTAAACACAAATAAATGTAAAAAAATTAAAGGCAGTTTGAACGTAGGTATCTTTCATAGCGAATAATACTGCTCCCAGAAGTCATAGGTTATTAGAGAAAATCCGGTGCCAGGTGGGAGGGATACCTCCACCTTATACATTTCTGGTCAGGGAAGCCACAAAAGTTCCCTGCCCCAGCAATCTAGACTGTTGCGGTTCCTCTTGACTGCAAACCAGAACCAGGTGGTAGAACCCTACTGTTAAAGTCGCCACACGCTTTGGTTGCGGGACACAAAGAAATCAACCTAGAACCGAGTGAGTAGCTTCTTTTCTGCTGGCCAGCTCCCATAGGACCGGAAGGTATAATGCAGGCCTCTATGGGAGAATTGTCTCCAAAGGTTTCACCTTCCTGTGGACTACACAAACACTACTCGAGGCAAAATGCGCCCAATGGTGCGACAACGGCGAAACTACAGTGTTGGAAACTAACCACTTTCTGATTGGATTTCAGGCCTGCTCCACAAGAAAGGATTCATGCTCAGGACTATAAACCTGGTCAAAATCTCACGGCTGGGGAGGCCACATCTACTGAGGAGCCTAATTCTATTGTTTTGTTAAATTAATATGTTGTCAAACTGCCTTCTCAATATTTATGTTTATTCCCATAAATTAGCACTGGCTGAAGGAGCTACTGGCAGTTAATGGCTGCTGGGGGTGAGGAGGGAGAGTCATTTTCTTCACTGGTGTTTCTCCTGATAAGTTTGTTTTGCTCCGGTAAATAACCCTCCATCTATGCTCATTCTAAAAAAAAAAAAAAAAAAAAAATAGTCATAAAAAAAAAAGTCATGAAAAGGAGAGAGAGATTTGCTGAGTTGCAGGGCTCCAGAGGGCGCAGGAAGAGACAAGACAATGTTGTCAAAATGCATTCTGCAGCTGTGCGAAATTGTCAATGAGTAAATAAAAATATAAAACTAAAAAAAGTTTTTCACCTTGTTGCAGATGCAGCCCTTAGCGACATGGTGTGAGGATCGGCTGACAGCAGCGGGGAGAAGGTTTCTAGGGTGCCTCAGCTTTCCGAACTTGATCCCGCCCTGCTCCAGGTTGTTGTAATCTTGTAACCACCCATCAAAGTTTTATACGCTGGTTTTAGCACCCACTGATGAGTCTTGGCTAGATGACTATGATGATAATGACTTAAAAAAATCATTCGTTTTATATTAATCACCAGTCTATGGTAGGAAGAACTTTCCCCAACGCTTTATTTATCTCACTGTATCTAGCAGCAGATGTACAAGTTTATTTATATCAGTTCATACAGTATTTGCATATATTATATAGTAACATATAACATACAGTATACGTTAGCATGAATAAATGTAATGTATAAACACATTTGTGTAAGTAGTAATTATATATTAAGTATAAATGGATTAGAAAAAAAACTTTTAATTATAGTTACAGGCACTTATTCACTCTGTGGGTTATAAAACACTGCTGTCTTTATTTGTTTGGATTCTCAAATTTTCCCAGATTTGAACAGTGGGGAGCTCACTACAAATGGTTCCTGTTTTTCAACATATATCTGCATTCTTTGAGAACGATTCTAGTTTCTGGTGCTATAAACTTTTCTGGTTCATCTTGGTTTCATCACCCCTAATTCTCCAAAGAGCCCTGATTCCTTTAAGTGGAGGGTATCTGAAAGCTAGGTTTGGACAGTAAATACGTTCTTTGAGGTTTGTCCTTGTTTCTTGTTACATCAAAGACAGGTGTAACGAAGACAGAGCCAGCAAATGCATGTCTGTCCATGTGTCTGTCTGTCTGTCCTGGTTAGTGTTTTCAAATCAACCTGACACAAGTTATACGGAAAGAAAACCTCTGAGAAAATGTCACCACCAGAATGGCCTGTGGGGCATTTTCTCGATTAAGAACTGATGTAGGAGGGCTCAGCCCATTGCAGGCTTGACTGCCCCTAAGTGAATGGTCCTGGGCTGTGTAAGGCTGAGGAAGCCACGAGGAGCAAGCCAGGAAGCAGCTCTCCTCCACATCTGCATCAGTTCCTGCCTTGAGTCTGTGCCCTGACTTTCCTCAGTGATGGGGTGTGGCCTAAGAGTTGTACGATGAATAAACCTTTTCCTCCCCATGTTGCTTTTGGTCATGGTGTTTTATCGTAGCATTAGAAAAACCGACTAAGACAGAAGTTGGTACCAGATTTACGGGGTATTTCTGTGACAGGCCTGACCATTTGTTTTTGGCAAGACAGTGGGGGAAGTTTGAAACTTCAAGCTGGAGAAGCCGCTGAGTGTTCAGGGCTTCATGAGTCAGTGGGGGATCTTGGAAGATAGTACCGTGGAAAGAGATAAAGATGATTGAGGCCCAGCTTGCGAAGTTTCAGAAGGAAGCAAGACTCTGTCAGGGCCATTCGTGTGATTTTTTTTTAAATCTTAAGTTAATCTGATTTTATGTATATGAATATTTTGCCTGCATGTATGTCTGTGTACCCATACATTCAGAGCTCAGGGAGTCCCAAACAGGGTGTTGGATTCCCCTGGAACTGAAGTCATGGGCATGACTTGAGAATTATAAGATGAAATAAATCCTTTTCTTCTCAAGTTACTTTGGCCATGGTGGCTTATCACAGCAATAGAAACTCTAAGGAAGACACTCTCTGCCTGTCTATCGCCAGTGCTCACACTGAGACCTCCAACTCTAGTCCTACACTATCCTTTTCTTTTTTGCTTTCTTTCATCCAATATTTTAAAACTTTTCCCAACAGGATTTGCTCCCACGATCTAAAAATATATTAATTTGTTAAGTTTTAAAACACAGAGGTAATCCTTTGAGAATTGCTAGGCCACACCTCTGTGGAAAACAGGGTTCATGATTTGTCTATAGTTCTTTTCTTTTTAACCAAACAGATCTCACAAACACTATTTTCCAAAGAGGCTCTGACCAAATCTGTTCTGTTCCCATTGCTCTCTGTTGTCTCTGCCATGGAAGGTTTCTTCCCCACGGAATCTTCTTTGGGTGGGCTCCAAGGGCCACGCTGCATGTAAAGCTCCCCTGGAGAAGCCTGGTACCTCAACTCCGTTTATTCTGCTTCCACTCCTCCTCTTCCTCATCCAATTTCCACCTGCTCCCAAATGTTCCTGCTTTACTTATTTTTTTTGTGGGTTTCATTTTTGCACAAGAGAGCAAACGCAGAGGTGTCTCATTTCCCTTTCTGACACAAAGGTTGGCCAGGGCATTATAGATTGTCGTTTGCATGTGATAGTGAATCACCCCAAATCTTTTCACAGCTAGCTTCCCCATGTAGGACCTATGTGACCGAAACACTTCAGTATAGCCTGGCCTGAAACTCTTCAGAGAGCACCATCTGATTCTAAAACAGAAGGACAGCTTTTGAGTTTGCGAAGGTCATGGAACCCATGGGAGCAGCTCTCTGTTCTTTCCATCTGTGTGTTCCAGTCAAATTAAACCTCCTGTTACTTCCTGCGCTAGCAAAATGCCAGGTGTACAATAGCACCTCTTAAACACAGGTTGGTGGACCGACAGGTCAGGCCTTTCTTTGTTTTACTTTGAATGCCCCGTGTAACGTCCTCCCCACAGCAAGTCAGTACTTGTCTGTCCAGTCCCACTTTTAAAAGGCCAAGACTGTTCTGAAGCTCGCTCAGCCCATTTCCCAGCTCTCCCTCTTGTGTTCCATGGAACAGTGTGTTTTTATATCGTAGGGGTTCATCGGCCTGTGTGGAGATACAGCCAAAGAGCTAATCACCACCCAGGCTCTATGCGCAGTGGTGCACACACACACACACACACACACACACACACACACACACACACACAATTGGAAGGAGTAAAGGAGGCTCAAGGTTCAGAGTGTCCTGCAAGAGCCAAAGCCCTGCATGAAATGAAGGCATCTTTGTTGCAATAACAAGTGTTGGCCTTCTGGCTATTGTTCCGCCATGGCTCAGAACCTTGCTATGCAGTAGAAGGGGCTTCCCTGTTTGTGCCTCATTTCTATTAGACAAGTTAGGGCCTGCGCCATTGCTTTCCTCTGGGACGGATCCCTCACGGTGCTCCCCTCCCCTCCCTCCCCCATGCCTTCTGCTCTTTGACAGACAACAACTAATTCATAATGGGTTGCTTTTTCTCCGTAAGTCCTCATTCCTCTCCCGGCACCAGCCCAATCATTTCTCATCGAGGCTGTTTTTCTGTGTAAACGGTCTTTCTCTGCAGAATAAGATTTAGTCGGATTTTCTAAATAAAACTGAGATTGGATATTGTCTGGCTTGGATGGGAGTAATATTTTGTGTCATTGAAGCTATGCCACTTCGAGCAATTGTTTCAGTTCCCTGGGCCTCGGTTTCCTTGTCTATAAAAATGAGGGTGTGGAAATAATGGTTTCTAACACATGTTCTAGCTCTGCAATTTTGTATACTGGTTCAAATTCTGTTTGTTCTGTACAGATGTCAGCACGGGATTTATAAGTCAAAAGGAGACGGCAATTTAACATGTATTGAATTGCACCCCAGGTCCCTCTATTCATTTGAATGAATCAGCCATAGCCAATTACTCAGGAACAAACAGCTCTTCATCTCCCTTTCACTCTCTGGAAAACATAAGTGAATGAAGATGCCATTGCTTTGGTGAGCTTCCTTATATGCATCTGATGACTTGTAACAAAGCCATAATGAGCCCATTTTTAAAAGGGGAAAAAAGATTTTTAGGGAGATAAAGATTTTTCTCTCTTAGACTCTGGACAAGGTCACATTTTGATGACTGCCTCCATTCTAGCTTTCAATCCTGCTTCTCCTTCTTCAGCCTTGACTCCTTCATGGCTGTCTTGGTTAGATTTTTTTTTTTAAATTGCTGTGATAAAACACCATGATGGAAATCAACCTGACGAGGAAAGGGTTTATCTTATTTTATAGCTTGTAGCCCTTCGTCCAGGGAAGTCAGGGAAGGGGCTCAAGGCAGGAACCTGGAAGGAGGAGCTGATGCAGAGACCATGGAGGAATGCTGCTTATTGGCTTACTCCCACAGTTTCCTCAATCTGCTTTCTTGTAGACCTCAGGACCACAAGCCCAGGGACGGCACTCCCACGGTGAGCTGGCCCTCCCACATTGTTCACCTAGCAAGAAAATGCCCCAAAAGCTTGTCCACAGACTGATCTGGTAAGGACATTTTCTCAACTGAACTCCCATCTTCCAAAATGACTACAGCTCCAGTCAAGTTGCCATAAAAACTAGCTAGCATGTTAGCCATTCAGTTCAAGTACCTACTCTAGGAAGGCTCCTTCAAATATTCAGCCCAAGGTAAGGACAGCATCTTTTGCCCTTCAACAGTCCTGGGATTTTTTTTCCACTGCAGTGCTTACCACACTGGATGAACTTAACCAAATATCTCTCCTAAAAGAGTCTGAATTCCTTCAGGGAAGAAAAAAATTTGCCTGTTCATTTCAAGCTCTGGCTTCAAGATCTATGGAGTTTCATAGTCTGACCATTTAAAAAGTGGTTCTCAACCTTTTTTTTTTTTTTTTTTTAATGAGAAGATTTGAATGGAACAAAAGATCTTACCATATTTATTTGCCTATCTCTGTAGAGAGAACAGAATAATAAATAACTGAAGGGAAAAGAAGACACAAGCTGAAGTAAAATTGTTTGTAATTTCATTTAGGAGTTGCTGATCTTATTATAAAAATATGCACTGATAAAATTTTAGATTAAAATAATGACCTATAAACTTATAAGCTATCAAGGCTATAAGCCTGCAAGCATAACTTAGTTATTTGTTATGCTTGACTTGATATATGTATCAAGGTAGTTACATTGTGTGTATCAAGATAAGTAGTTAAGTTGTTTGATTCACCAATGAATTGCCACTATTGTCATCATCTGTTATGTCGGTGTACCTGGCTAACCACTCTTCCTGATATTATAGAGCCTTTTAAAATTCATTTCACTGAAGTCTAAACTGTGCCCTGTGACCCACTTTAGCCACAGAGATACAGTGATGTCAAGTGGAAGCTTTGGCTTCAGCTTTTTTGTTGAAGCCTTTCGTTTTTGTCTTACTGAGATTACCAAGCCACGAAGAAGTTGAGCCACACAGTGTTGGAAATAGTTCATAGACACCACAGGGGAAGACCATAGGACAGAGTGAGGCTTACCATCACACAGAAGCCAAGAAACCCAGATGATGATGAAATCTGAAGACCCCAGTCAAACTATTCACTGAGTCTCAACAGCCATCTTAGCCATGGTGTTGTGCATGCCAGGCAAGACGCCATCTTGGATTTTATCGCTTTAGCAAGAACCACATGAAACAAAGACAACGGTTTCTTGCTAACCCTTGTCTGCACTCTCAGTGCCTATAATTATGTAGATTAATACAGTGATTGTTGAGCCCCTAGGTTTTGGAGTAGTTAGGTACACAGCCACAGATAACCAAACAGCTCTACAAGCACTTCTGGGTGCAAACGTCACATGTATCTTCTCGGCATGGATTTGCATGGCTGATCTAAAATGGCAACTAGTTTGTGTCTTAAAACTAGTAACTGGAAAAAAAATCATAGACCCAAAATAGCTTTGATGCAAATGAGTCATCTTCACTGACTAAATGATAGCTATGAAATCAAACAAACTCTAATTCCTAATATAAAAGCAACCATAAGAAGAGCTAAAACCCACAAATAGCTCGAAACAGAACTGACACTGAAATGATGCCGGTGTGGTCTTCCCCAGGTCACAGGGTTCAAGGCATCTGTCACTGCAGGGGCAGGAGATCTGGAGCCTTTAGACACAGCTTAATTTCATAGATAATTGAATTAGAGCCACCAGGGAACTTAGTTAACGAGCTAATTTGAGTTCATGAGTAACAAATATGAGTAATATCCAAGAATTCATTTAGTAGAGCACCAGCATGGAACACACACACACACACACACACACACACACACACACACACACATGCACACACACACACACACACACACAAACACTGAAATTTTACATGCTACTCACAAAAATCCAGAGGGGACTCCTTCCATTTGAAGAGCATATTGTATTCCATTTGTGGCATCAAAGCAAATGTGGCATCTCTAGTCAAGGAAACATGAACCTGTCAGCCTGAACCAAGTTGCCCAGGGGCAGGGTGGAAGCCTCGGGGTGGGATGGTCTCTAGAAGGGGTTGAGGGGGGCTTTTGGGTGGAAGCTGAGACTACTACTCCAGGAGCTACCTTTGGAAGTGTTTGTAGACCAGAGGCATCACAGCTGGTTATTAATTAATTCATTTGTGTACCTGTTCAACAAACCATTTTAACAACAAACGACAATAGCAGCAACCCCCGCTCAGCGCCTACTGCTCACCTGCTACCTCTCTCATTCCACCTGTAATATTCACCAAGCCTTGTAAAAATGCTATTTTTAGGTCTGTTTTAGAGCTGTGAAGGCAGGCCCACCAGGAAACGACAGGACTGGTTTTGAACCTCAGCCTGTTTAGTTTCACCATCTCTCCTTTTACATCCCTGGCTGAATAAGCTTTGGGTATCCAAGCAGCAGGCCCCAAGTGCAGATGCCATCAATAAAGCCACATTCAGAGATCCAGCAACCTCATCTCTAAACAGAAACGTAGACCAGAGGCAAAACCACAGCATGCTCCCAAAAGGCTGCTGTCAATGAAGTGGGAACCTATATCACCCATGAACACAGAAATGGAGCAGAACACAAAATATGCAGGAGTTTTGTGGGCAAAGCATGACATGCCAACAAGCCCTTGCTCTTGCCCTAGTCAGGGAAAACCCTGAGGGGATGTTCACTCAGCTTCAACGTGTGGGGGCACTACAGGAAAATGATGAGAACGGTGGGAAGGTCTGACTCCAGGGTGGAGGGGCCGCTGGGAAAGAATTAGTGGAAGTTAAAGGCCTTGAGAAGTTTAAGAATTAGTGGAAGTTAATTAGAATTAGTTCAAGAATTCAAGAATTAGTTCAAGAAGTTCAAGAATTAGTGGAAGTTAAAGGCCTTGAGAAGTTCAGTGTCTCAGCAACACGCCAGTCTGTAGGCACTGCTTTCTACTGTTGCAAGGGGCAGGGCTAAGAGGAAAAAGCAGAGGTTCCTGAAGCTGGGGTTTCTCACAAGGCCCCTGCACAGAGTGTGTCTAGGTCTCCCATGTCAGTCATGCTTCCTTGAGGGAGGAGAACAGTACTGTGAATCCAGGGCTTCTAATGTCCAGAACCCTGTCATTCTGCCATGCTTCTAAAATTCTCACCATGACTTGTGTTCCTTATAGAAATCCCCATTTCTCCCACCCTGCATTTGTTTTTAAGACTCCTTCTGTGATGCTTTGTGAGAAATAAGTCATCTAGGGAGGACACAGGATAGATGATAGTAATTTCTTACTCCAAAGCAAATGGATAAGAAACAATCAAAGAGTCCCCAGAAGGTGAGAGAAACGGCAGCTCCGTCAACGTCGGCAGCACAGAACTGCTGAGGAAGAGACACCAAAAAAGCCTTGAGCCTTGAGTACACAGGAGGCTTGAGTAGGCAGGGAAGAAGGTGGGGCTGTAAAAGCAGCAGGCAGCGTGGAGGTGGCAGCAGCCGCCCTGGAACACCCTAATCCGGAGCTCCACGGATTAGGACACATTTGCAGCTGGTCCATTACCACTCTCCATTTCGTGGACGCCCTGTGCTCTCCTCTACCTCCCCTCTGCCCCCTTCTATTTTCAATTCCTCACATGGCTGGAGACAAACAGCAGCCATTTATGTAGTCTATCTACTGAATCTGTATGAATATTTTCAAGGCAATCTTCTCAGGGAAGCTTTGCTGCGGCGCTTTACCTTGTAGGTGGCAAGGTTCAAACCCACTTTTGCCTGGACAAAAAAGCAGCTCATGTCTCACAGTATCTCTACTGGTTCTCAGACCTCGAAAGGTTACGAATGGCTTCCTTAGACAGTGAGGGCTTGGGGAGGGATCTTCTGGCACACTGCAGAAGCCCAAGAGTTTGTTTACAAGAGGCTAGCTGTTTCTTCTCCCAGCGGCTTGGTAGAACCAACAGCGTTTAATGGACACTCGTGCAGGAATGGTTCAGCACCATGGACAAGAAAACTCAGGGCTGCTCCACCTTCCTCTCTCCAGACATTAGGTCCCTGTACAGCTCAGCCTAGACACCCAAAGGTACCTAGAATCCAGGATTGTTGTCATTTTATAATCCCAGCACTTAGAAAACTGAAACAGAAAAATCATGTTCAAGGCTAGCCTCAGCCCCATAGTGATCGCCAGGCTGGCCTGGGTTAAAACAACGAGACCTTACCTCTGAAAACAAAATCCAAAACAAGTAAAAAGATGGTAAAACTAAATAAAGCACAGATGTTAAAGTACCCCTTTAGGTCATGCAGCTGTTAACCGATCCAAGACTCTAAAGTCCATGAGGTCTGACGCGGGGGGTTGCTCTTTGCCACTATGTCATTTAACATCAACAACAACAAAATAACAGGGCACTGAAGTCACATGCCAGTGAGACCGCCGTTAAGAAAATGGAAATTAGAGATAAGAATTAGAATTTTAAATATTGCCATTAGAATGAAGTACAAAATAAAAAAAAAAAGGTTCCCAGGGGATTCATGAACCCCCGATTTCAAAACCACAGCGCCAAGTGGGAAGGAAGGACACATTCACCTCCAACCTACAGAGCGCGCTGTAGTGCGGCTTGGAGCTTTTGCGTCTAATTTTTAGGATTTGAGCAGCTTACTTCCATTCTCTAGGCTGTTCAAGTTCCTCATTTGGTAGTGGCAGAGAATGAAAGAAATAATATTTAAAAACACCTTTCAACAGCACTTTCGCTCTCCTTCTGGAATGTTAGACGTGGTGTTGACGCCGCCATCTTTGGCTGGGAAGGCCACTCATTTTTATAGCCATTTAAATTTTACTTCATTTAACAGAGACACTGCAAGATACTGAGGCCACCCAGCCGACTGTAACAATTAAAAAATAGGCAATAGCTTTGTTGACAAGAATGTAAACTACTACTGCTGATGTGGAGGTAAACTGGCCAAACAGCACAGTGAGCTATAGTCCCAAAGATACATTTTCACCAAATTCAATTCTGTGGGCTTATCTTGAAGTGTGTGGTGACAGTAGCAGCACCACCTCTGCTTCACAGAAAGGATATTTGCAGCAGCGTTGCTTACAAGTACCAAAAACCCCAACAATCGAAAGTATGGCATCTGAGGTTGCTGAGTATGTTTTGTTAATTATGTGAAAATTAAACGCCCGGACATCACTGAAAAGCAGGATGCCTTATATATATATTGCAAGATGACAATCAAAAGTTAGAGATTTTAGTATTATTGTCCTATATTATATGTCTAGTGTCCACTTATAAGTGAGTGTATACCATGTGTGTTTCTCATCTGGGCACAGGGTTTTTTTTTTTTTTTGTTTTTGTTTTTGTTTTTGTTTTTGTTTTTGTTTTTGAGACTGATATTCCAACCAAGGTCCATTCATGGATATAACCTAGAACCCCTGCTCAGATGTAGCCCATGGCAGCTCAGTATCCAAGTGGGTTCCCTAGTAAGGGGAACAGGGAATATCTCTGACATGAACTCAGTGGCTGGCTCTTTGACTCCCCTCCCCTGAGCCTTGCCAGGCCACAGGGGAGTGGCCTTGCAGCCAGTTCTGATGAGACCTGATAAGCTAGGGTCAGATGGAATGGAATGAGGACCTCCCCTATAAGTGGACTTGGAGAGGGTCATGGGAGGAGATGAAAGAGGGAGGGTGGGATTGGAAGGGAATGAAGGAAGGAGCTACAGTTGGGATACAAAGTGAAAAAATGTAATTAATGTAAAAAAAATAAAAATTTAATTTAAATAAAATTCTACATAAATAGGAAAAAAAGTTAGTTAAAATATTAAACTGTAAGCTGGGTGGTGGTGGCACACGCCTTTAACCCAAACTTGGGAGGCAGAGGCAGGTGGATCTCTGAACTCAAGGCCAGCTTGGTCTATAGAGCGAGTTCCAGGACAGTGAGCACTGCATTAAAAAAAAAAACCCTATCTCGAGGTATATTATCCAGAATATATAAAGAACTCAAGAAGTTAAACAGTGACAAATCAAGTAATCCAATTAAAAAATGGGGTACAGAGCTAAACAGAATTCTCAATAGAGGAATATAGAATGGCAGAAAAACATTTAAAGAAATGTTCAACCTCCTTAGTCATCAGGGAAATGCAAATCAAAACGACCCTAAGATTTAACCTTACACCCATCAGAATGGCTAAGACCAAAAACTCAAGTGACAACACATGCTGGAGAGGATGTGGAGAATGGGAAACCCTCCTCCATTGCTGGTGGGAATGTAAACTTGTACAACCACTTTGGAAATCAATCTGGTGCTTTCTCGGACAATTGGGAATAGTGCTACCTCAAGATCCAGCTATACCACTCCTAGGCTTATGTCCAAAAGATGCCCAAGTACACAAGAAGGACATTTGTTCAACCATGTTCATAGCAGCTTTATTTGTAATAGACAGAAGCTGGAAACAACCCAGATGTTAGTTGAGGAATGGATACAGAAATTTTGGTACATTTACACAATGGAATACTACTCAGCAATCAAAAACAAGGAAATCATGAAATTTTCAGGCAAATGGTGGGAGCTAGAAAAGATCATCCTGAATGAGGTATCCCAGAAGCAGAAAGACACACATGATATATACTCACTTATAAGTGGATATTAGACATATAGTATAGGATAATCATACTAAAATCATACACTTAAAGAAGCTAATCAAGAAGGAGGACCCTGGGTAAGATGATTAATCCTTATTCAGAAAGGCAAACAGGATGGACATTGGAAAAGGGAGAAAATAGGGAACAGGACAGGAGCCTACCACAGAGGTACTCTGAAAGACTATCAAAGTAGAGGCTGATACTCATAGCCAAACTTTGGGCAGAGTGCAGAAAATCTTATGAAAGAAAGGGGAGATAGAAAGACCTGGAGGGGCAGGAGCTCCACAAGGAGAGAAAAAATATCTGGGCACAGGGATCTTTTCTGAGACTGATACTCCAATCAAGGACCATTCATGGAGATAATCTAGAACCCCTGCACAAATGTAGCCCATGGCAGCTCAGTGTCCAAGTGGGTTCCCTAGTAATTGGAACAGGGACTTTCTCTGACATGAACTGATTGGCCTGCTCTTTGATTAACTCCCCCTGAGGGGGAGCAGTCTTACCATGCCACAGAGGAAGACAATACAGCCAGTCCTGATGATACCTGATAGGCTAGGATCAGATGGAAGGGGAAGAGGACCTACCCTATCAGTGGACTGAGGGAGGGGCATGGGAGGAGAAGAGGGAGGGTGGGATTGGAAGGGAATGAGGGAGGGGCTACAGCTGGGATACAAAGTGAATAAACTGTAATTAATTGAAAACAACAACAACAACAACAACAACAACAACAAAAAACCCTCTGTCTTAAAAAACCAAAATATTAAAAACAAAAACCAACTATAAACAGTCTCAGTAGGTGGCAACTGTTCTGACTTCTTTCTTTTGGAAAGAAAGAGTTGCTCCCCATCTTGCTCAGGGAGCCTTTGGCAGGCCAGTTCTCTGCCTGCCTTTTCAGCAATCACTTCAGCTGGGGTGGGGGGCGGGGAGGGCTTCCTTGTCTAAGATCACGCTTTATCAGTCAGTGCACATTCAATTACTGACTGATACAAAGCTGTGTGGCAGGAAGGTCTGACACCCTCTTCTGAACTGGAAATAATGCCTTAGACAAGCCCTTCTGTGGTGTGTGTGTGTGTGTGTGTGTGTGTGTGTGTGTGTGTGTGTGTGTCTGTGCGTGTCTGTGTGTGTACATGTGTATCAAGGCCAGAGGTCAACACCAAGTTATTCTACGCTCACTGTCCACTTTGCTTTGAGAGCAAATGTCCCACTGAGTCTGGCGTACAACAATTCAGATGGATGGCATGGCCAGCAAGCCCCACGGACCCTCTTGTCTTTTCTTCCTCAGAGCTGGATAACAGGTACCATTTGAAAAAAATGTGAGCGATAGAATCCAAACTCATGTCCTTGCTCTTTGGCAGCAAGCACTTTACTGTCAATTGCTGTGGAAGCTTTGTTGTCTTTAAAAACTCAGTCCGTTACCTCCCCAGCCCATCCAAGAGCACTCCTCAGCGAAAGGGGTGTTGTGTCTGTTTGGCAACCTCCACCTAAGCATCGGGCATCCCTCTCATCTCAGCAATACGGAAACCAAGGGAGACCTCCACACATGCTTGAGGAAGTTCTTGCTTAAAAAGAAAAGTAAAACTAGGGAGCATTATATATTGATTCAATAGGTGTGCAACTTACAGCGATGCTTAAAGGCCTTGATCAACTTTCTTAGAAAATGTGGTAGGTCAAAGCCAATCTTGCCCACCCCCTCCTCAATCATCCACCCACCCATCCACTGAACCAACCAACCACTTAAGCAGCCCTCACCTGTCCACCCACGCACCCATCCATCCAATGAAACAACACCCACTTAAAAAAAAATGAGCCACACCTCCAACACCTACAAGAGGAAAGTGAATGCAAAAGCAATCTCAATAAACTAAAAAGCCTGTTATAAAGTCAGAAATAAATGACTCAGAAATAGAAAACAAGGACCTGGAAAGACAGCTCAGCTGTTAAGAGCACTGGCTGCTCTTCCAGAGGACCCAGGTTCAATTCCCAGCACCCAGATCGCAGCTCAGATGGAGTTACTGTCTGTACCTCCAGTTCCAGGGAATCCACCATCCTCACACAGACAGGTAAAACATCAATGCACATAAAATAAAAATAAATACATCTTAAAAAAGAAATAAAAAACAAAATAATTGGATAGTAAATTAAACCAAAACCTCTTTTTTTTTTTTTTTTGGCAGTGTTGTTTAATAAAAAAAACAACATCAACAACAAAACCCATAAGCCTGGCTTAGTAAGGGATAGAAAGACAAAAGGAGGATGATAACATGGACAAGGACTCAGGACAGAAATGTCAGCAGCGAAGCAGGAGACATCAGTAGAAATAGGAGATGTGCTAAATTATATGAAAGAATACTCTGAAATTTTATAGTACCGCTTTTGGGAAACTGGGTGAAATGGAAATTTCTTGAGAAAACGTAGAACACTCAATTGAAGGTAGGCGTCTAGGAAGTTCCTGAGTGTACCTAGGAATACTGGTGTAAGTACGTGTATCATGTGTGGGGTTGTAACACGAGCTATGTATTACGACCCTTGTAATTGATGAGTATTGTTTGTGACTGTGTATTTGCTTGTGGACCGTGCAAGAATTCACACCCTAGTTAAATCAATGGATGGCTTGCTCCTTCAGCTTTTCTCCATCAGGATTTTATTTTGTGCAGCACCTAGGATGTTTTTCCCCCACTTGAAACCCTCTTCTGCCTTCAGTGTTTCATATTCTTTCCCATAAAGTTTGGCGGACATAGTGTTTATAAAATCAACTACACTTGTGCGTTTACCAGTCTCTTAGTAGGAACGGCGGGAAGCAAGGGCGAGATATGAACGACATCAGTCTTCGAGTGCATAGTCAGTTGAGGATGCCTTACTGCTCCCGCTGAAGCCGCAGTATTCAAACTGTGTGTGCTAAGAGCTCAGAGAAAGGGGAGCGAGCGGGGTGTGCAAAAACACAAGACATGCTTGACTGATAAGAGCAGGCAAGACTTGCTTACTGTCATAAATGCGTGGGCTGGAGGCAGGAAATCATTCACATGTACACAGTTCCAGGGCTGACTACTTTGTATTGGAAAATGAATTAGGGGGCTCGGCCCTGGGAGAGGTTTGCTCTCCCTCTCTCTGAAGTCCTTTGTTGCCCGTAGTTCTCTGTCAGAAAGTGGGACCTGATAGGAATTATTTTTCCCCTTCTTCAAGGGAGGGGATGGAGTGAGGAATAGGAAGGGGAAAAGTGATCGTAATTATATTTCAATAAAAACAAAAGTAAATAATAAAACACTGAAAATACAGGTAGGTAGGAGGTTTTGACCTTCCACGTTTTCTAAGAAATTCATTCAAGACTACAACTCTCCTTTAAGCATTTCTTTAAAATTAAAACAACAAGAACAAACCTGCAAAACTCCTAAATGGAGCCTAAGAAGAGTTTCTTTATGCTTTTTTTTTTACATTTTCAGCTTCAATTAAAATAAAGCTAATGGGGTCTCCAGTTCAGACTAATTAGTTTTTTTAGAGTTTGTTTGTTTTTGGTCTTTTGAGACAGGATTTTTCTGTGTAGCCCTGACTAACCTGAAACTTGCTCTGTAGATCAGGCTAGCTTTGAATTCAGAGATTTCCCTGCCTCTGCCTCCAGGAATTAAAGTCATGATGCAACATACCATTTCTCCCAAATCTTTAAAATGAATGAGCCCAGTTTATTGAAGTGTGTATCTGGGTCCATTGGGGAGAGTGTGTGTGCTCAGAATGGATGGACCTGAGACACAGAATGCTTCTTCAACCGTTCTCTTGGCCTGGCTCTGATGTGGAGGCCGATGAACCAATGTCATGCTACGGTTGTAAGTCAGTATCTGCCAGGAAACAGGAGACAGCACAGCCCTGAGGCCCACAAGGATGAGTCAGCGTCTCAATATCTTAAACCCACGTTTCCTCATCGGGAGTGTAGCGAGAGTATCTATTACCTTACACTGTGGGACTAAGGAGAACAAAGACAGGTTGAGGGGATGGCTCAGCTGGTAAAACTCACTCGTAAGCCCATGGATCTGAGCTCAAGTTCCCAGAACCAATGTAAAGCTGGACGCGGCACTCTGATGGCAAGATGAGAGCAGAGACAGGAGAACTCCTGGAAGCTAGTGGTCAGGTAGGCCGGAATACACGGTGTCATGAACACTAAGAGACCCCATCTCAAACAACATGGGAAAGGAAGACACACTCGAGGTTGCCCTCTGACCTCTACACCACGGCATATGTACACATGCTCTCACACACAAGCATGAAAAAAAAAAATAGAGACTTCCTAGCCCTTGCCTGGTACCTGGGGCTTGGCGGATGGTGACATCTTTCCCTTCTTCATCAGATACAGAGAAACACACAAGATTCCCTGATGCCATGAGTGCCCTCACAAATGGACAGGGCTTTGGGATGAAGAGATGTGATTTTTAAAGGCGAAGGGCAGTAGATTTCAGTTTAAAGGAAAGGAATGGGAAGGAGAGAGGGTGATTTCAAGAACAAGAGACAAAGCTGTAAAAAGTATAAAATTTACCCTTTGTGCTTACAGGCAACTGATGAATAAAGCAGAGAGCTGAT
The DNA here is from genome assembly GCF_907164565.1 of Psammomys obesus. Classification (NCBI taxonomy): domain Eukaryota; kingdom Metazoa; phylum Chordata; class Mammalia; order Rodentia; family Muridae; genus Psammomys; species Psammomys obesus. Next base: position 2,902,073 of record NW_026596064.1, read on the forward strand.
AGACAGTGGAACGCCCACTCACAGGTTAGGGGCGGGGGCTGGAGGGGGGCGACAGAGGTATGACAGATGAGCAGGGTGAGTCGTCCGGCTAGAAGCATTTAATGAATTGCCACCCGCTGCTGGCACTGGCCTCTGTGGGCAAGCCACTTTGAACTAGGCAAAAATAGCCAACAGAAACCAGCCCCATACGAGAAGAAGAAAGGGAAAGAATCATTTTATTTGATTGACTGACATTGTTTTGATCAGAATGTGAAGTCACATGCTGACTTGAGTTGGTCAGAAAGACACCCTGTTGCTGGGGGGAATCATGTGCCTTTGTTCACGCCCGCAGCCATTTACCAGGTGTGACTTTTCAGACTAAGTCAATCAATCCACTCTCAAATCTACCCCCCCGCCCACATTTTCCTTCACAATTAAAGGACTTTTTCAATGGAAATGTCACTCCACATTCATTAGGGTTGGTAAATACCTTCCTTTCAAAATCTCAGTAGAGAACCAGAAAAGAGTTCTCTCAGTTTGTGTGAGAGCACACCTCAGCTTTCTTCCCTGCTCTTTGCTCTGTGCCTGGGATAGCATGGTCTACTCCTGGGGCATCCTCCGCTGGCTGGCATCAGCCTCCTGCCTTCGTAACTGCTCTTCTCTGAAGCCACTAGTTTCAATGCTTTTCTAACTCAAGAACCAAGCTGACTGTCAATTTGTATCTGGTTCTTTTCTCAAGTGTTTACGACCTTCAGCATCCAAAGACACTAAAGGATGTGAAAATGGGGTAGAGTTTTTATCCATTCTTTCTGCTGATGTATGGGATTCTGGGATCAGGGAGCAAGTTACAATGTTATTGGGCTGTTGGTCCTTGGCTGTCACTTACCACTTGCTGGATGTGTGACTGAATGGGATATTGCAGGGAGGACTTGGGTGAGCATGGGCTGTACATTTGCCTAGAGCCTAAGGAAGGCGGTCAGAGAGCTGGAGCACAGCGAATCTGCCCATTGTCTAGAACTACTGGTTAAACAAATGAGATGGGAGATTCCCTCTCTCTCTCTTTTCTCTCTCTCTCTCTCTCTCTCTCTCTCTCTCTCTCTCTCTCTCACACGCACACACACAGTCTGCATAGTTACAAAGAGCACTAGGGACTATTCATTTGTCTTATGGTAACACAGTTTTGGACCCAAATTAGTTTGTGGTTGGAATTTGTGAACCCAAGGGTGGAACTCCTGAGGGCGTCTCGTGAGTTGATGAACTTGAGCGACAGTGAGCGATGCCACAAGGAGGAACTGACGGGTTCACTCCTCACCATGACATGAACATGGGAATTTAGAACATGGGGATTTAGGGTACTGAAGTAGGCATCGCCAGAAGCCTCATCTGGCAGAAGACAAGCATCTCGTATGTCTTTCTACAGCTCTATTGACATGGACCACAGAAGTCTAAAGGGATGAACTGCCTCTGCCTTGGGCCCAGCCAGCTGAGCAAACACTAACAAAAGCAGTGCGAACAGTTGTGGAGAAAATCGGCTCCACTCAGATGATGATGGCCAGAAAGACAGTCTGGTTCTAGGAGATAGCAGAACTCTAAATCTAGGCAGCTTTTTTTTTTTTTTTTTTTTTTGCTTGCTTTTGTTTTGTTTTGTTATTGTTACAAAAATGTGTTGACTGTAAGATTCTGGAAGGGAATCACATTAAATTTCTCCAAAACTGTGAAGCATTAAACTCATTCCAATGCAGAAGAGTAAGAACTAGTCCTTCATGAAAAATACCACTAGCCTGCAGCTTTGTTTCTGAAAAGCTTCTACATGACGGCATGTAGCCAAGGGCTGTGTGGGCAGGTGGCACAAACTTAGACCTGAAAGGTATTTCATAAAACAGAGCAAAAAATGAGCCAACAGAACCGGATTAAAAACATTGCCACAAGCTGAAAACTGGGGGAAGCTTAGGAAGCTGGCTGGTTAATTTTAGAGCAAAAATGACAAGAATGGTATGGTCTACCGCTTGCAATAAAGATGACCCGTGGGGCTGCTGCTCAGAAACGTGGGCCATTCCGTAAAACAGTAACAAAAATCCAGACAACTAAAGCTGAGAAAACTGTAATCTTAAATTCGTCGTCAAAATGGAAGGAGATAAATTCCCACAAAATTATATGTAAATACTTGTGGACATGGACCAAGTATCACAAAATGGTGACAGAGAGCCTGTCTCTAACACTAAGATCAGATTGATAGAGGAGGACACCGTTTGACTAAACACACACGCACGCACGCACGCACGCACACACGCACGAACTCGTGGCACATACACTAAAATATTGCTCTTAACAGATAAAGTGTGGTTATTATAATTAAGGTGTTTGGCGTCGTTTTCCTTATTGTTATCATTATCATTTTGAATACTTTCAATCTTTCTTATTTTCTTTATACGCGTGGGACATGCTTTCTTAGACCCTTTGATTTGGAAAATGAACGAGTGGGGAAAGTCCTACAAATTGCTCCCCCGGATCACATGCTGGAGGGAAAGAAGTTACTCTAAAGAGTTGTCTCCTGCCCTCCATGCGCACACCGGGGCATGCCTCCCCCCACTTATTAATACACGGACTTCGATATTAGAATGAATTTTACAGCTATTACTTTCTGTATTTAAGCCAAGGAGAAGATGACTCCTAATTGAACCCGGGAACTCAGAACATTTCATTTCCTTCACGTCGATCATGGAACCCTGGCACTTCAGGCTTTAACAGGTGAGAAGCTGAGCTCCGCAGAATGCTCATCTACCCAGCGAGGGCAAAGCCCCGGCTTGGATCCCCAGCACGGCACACACAAAGGAACATTTCAAAACCTTAAGATGCTGCACGCTCATGTTTTTGTTTCAAAAGTTTTTGTTACAGTGGCTCAGGCTTCAGTTACTCTCTGCGTTCCTTGGAGTCCTTCCCTACTGCACCCACATCTCTGGACACCAGGCCTATTTTTTATCTCTTCCTGTTGGTAGAAGCCGTGCCTTCTGGCCCCTCCGTTAGGATTCCCGTCTTTAACACTGTTCCATTAGGGCCCAGCTAGTACCCATTTGCATGCTCTGTACTATTTCTCGGACCTCATTTCTCTTTCTCCTCAGCGCCTGTGTTTCACTTTTACTGGCTCTTGAAGGAGGTCCTCTGGTCAGGAAAAGAGTCTTCGCGTTTGGTCCCCGAGTGTGCTAGATGGAGAACGGGAAAGTTCTTGAGGCTCAAACCCACAGAGTCCCAAGACCACATCACCCTGGGGCACCGCATTTCAGCTTTTTTTCCTTCCCATTCCCAGAAAGATTCTACTTTCTGGAATGCTTGATCTCTCGAGTGAGGAGATAAAAATATCTTAACATTTCATAACCATTTAATAGACATACATGTTCATTTTTAATGTAAACCCCATGTGACTCCACTTTATCAGATCGCCAGATCCTTAAAATTCTTTATGTGCTTATTTACTTTGATGACTCCGTTTGTTGGAGACTGGTGAAGGAACGTTAAGATTGCCTTTTGCAATTGTGTTTGCCCAAATTATTTTTTAATACTTGCTACTCAGAATAAAAATACCCATGAATATGATATTTCTGTTTTCCACATTGAATTCTGTATTGCTTAGTATTAATATTATCCTTCTTTCATTTGTGTTTTCTTTTTCTTGGTATACCTGGTTTCTTTTCTCTCCTTCCTCTTTTCTGTCCCAGTTTGTATAAAACAGCAATATATTTAGAATAGGGACCTTTCCAAGATCTTTGTCTTTTAATAGAAATAATTAAATCATCCACTTTTAATGTGATAATGTGTATGTCTGACCTCCCTTTTTATCATCTTATCTTCAGCTTTCTATTTTTACATCTCCTTTCCATTTTCTTATTTAGTTTTTAATCTTGCTTGTAAGATTCTAGCTCTGCCTCCTAGTTTTGAGATTAAACATAGGATATCTAGTTTTATATTGACTTACTTCTATTTAAAACCTATTTATGACAACCTCTCTCCGTGTCAACAACAAAAATTATGGTTTTCTCCATTACAAAATGAGAACATTAGTACTTCTATTAAGGAGCTCGGATTTTAAAATTAGTTTGAGCTGGTACATAATCGTCCGGATTATACAAACTATGGGTAGTGTGCGCATGCATTGTATAAGACTTATATCAAGTCAAACAAATATATTTCCCTAAAGTGCCTATGAACAGTGCCCTACAGTGTTATATATAGTCCGGGCAGTGCTATGTACAGCCCTCTACAGTCCCTAGAGAGTCTCCTACAGTAGCCACACATATTCCTCCACAGTGCCCACATATGGTTCTTCCCTGTTTGCTGTGAAAAGACACCATGACCAAAGCGACTCCTACAAAAGAAAGCACTTAACTGGAGGCTTGCTTACAGTTTTCGAGGGTTAGTCCAATATGGCCAGAGCAGGGAGAATGGAGGCATGCAGGTAGGCGGATCTGTGGGCTTTACTGCTTGCTCCTCAGGCAGCAGGCAGAGAAACGGGGCCTGGCACGGGCTTTGGAAACTGCAAAGCCCACTCCCATTCATTCATCTTCTCCAAGGCCTCGCCTACTCCAAAAGTCCCCACACTCCAACAAGGCCACAGCTCCGAACAGAAAGGATGAGGGGACCAGACATGTAAGCATGTGAACCTGTGGGGGCCATTCTTATTCAAACCAGCACAGCCTCTCACAGTACCTATGCATAGCCCCCACAGTACCAAAAAACACTTCCTGCAATTCCTAGGTACAGTACCTACGAATACTCTTCTACCTTACCTCACGCAGTCCCTATATTATCTCTGTATGGTCCTCTGCTCTGCCAACAGAGAACTTGTTCCTCTCCGTGCCTTGGTAGCCACCGCCCAGCCATCCCTATCCTCTCCATCCTGTCTCTCTGGTCTCTGGTAACCACAATTTTGCTGTTTATTTTCAGTGCTTACAGTCTCTTGATTCAACACAGATTCAACTCAGGGTTTCCCATCTGCTAGCAAGTGCTATGCTATGAACACATCCTCAGGCTTCTTGTTGCTTTTCCCCCATTTTGAGACAAGGTTTTAATAAGTTGTCTGGGCTGGCTCTGAGCGCTACTCTGCAGAGTGGACAAGTCTTTAATTTTATCCTCCTGCCTCAGCCTCCCAAGTAGCTGGCATTATAAACCATGCAACCAGGTCCAACCTCCTTCTACTATTGACTTCTGTGAGACTAATTGCTTGAGCTTCCAAACATGAGTGACAGCACATGGCAAGTGTCTCCAGGTTCCATCCATCTTATCACAACGTCAGAACTTACGTCATGCTTTTACACTTGGGTTATAATTGAATTGTTCTGTATCTCCTCTATTAAGAATAAAATTCATAGTTGCATTTTATGAGCATATTCATAACATTTATACCTTCTGTCTATGTATGAGCTGTTCCACTGTTCATTCATGTATTGTGCACATAGGTAAGTTTGTGTGTGTGTGTGTGTGTGTGTGTGTGTACTTGTGTATGCATGTGTGGAGGTCAGAGGTCAACCTTGGGTGTTGCCTCTTAGATGCCACCCACTAGCTTTTTCCGACAGGGTCTTCAGCTTGTCAAGTAGGTTAGGCTTGATGGCCAGTGAGCCCCAAGATTCTGTGTGTCTTCACCCCGGGGAAGTTCACACCATTACATCCATGGTTTGTTGTTGCTTGTACATGTCTATGTTATACATGTATGTACTTGTGTGTGGAGGTGCATGTGTTCATGTGTGTGCTTCTGTGCAGAGGCCTGAGGCTGGTCTCAGGCATCATCCTGGATAATGTTTCACTTCATTTTTTGAGGGCAGGGTCTTTTGCTGAATCTGGACCTCGTTAGCCAGCTTTTCCCCTGGGATCCCCTTTCTGTCTCCTAAGCTCTGGAATTACAGGCAGCAGCCATGCTGGCCCGGCTTTTGAATGGGTTCTGGGGGATCAAAGGTGGGCACTTATGCTTGTGTGGCACTTTACCGACTGGCCCACCCTCTAAGGCCTTAGTTATCTTTTAACTACATTTTGAGGCAGGGTCTTACTTGGTAGCCCAGGCTGGCCTAACTCTCCAGTGCCAGGATTACACGGCCTACCCCATGAGAGCTTCGCGTCTTTTCCACTCTCAACTTTCAATTTCCTAATTGGCCAGATCATTGTGAGCAAACAGGTTCTCAGTTTGTGGATTTACCTCTGACTCTCATCTAAGATTAGCACTGTCTGTTTCTGGTTCTGTACCACACAATTGCTAAAAAAAAAAAAAACAACACTTGAACCTGCCTTAGAAAGCGGCTCCTGTGTGGGACACACAGTGGGTGCTCAGTGCACATTTGGTTTCATGACTGTCTCTTCAGGAATGTACTTGCTGTGACTACACGACTTAGGCTTTGGGACAACAAGGTGTCTGGGCAGAGCAGGACTGTCTCAGTTATAAGAACACAAGGCTGTTGTCTCCCTGAGAAAGATCAGCTCGTGTCTATTCAAAGCCAGCTAGGCATGCTGGCGCTAGAAAAGGGAAGAGACTGCACTTCTATCAGTGATGTCCTGGGGTCGGCTCCATGGGCTCATGGATATCCTTGCTGAGGTAACTTTAGGATGGGGGTGATAACAACACCCGCTTTGGCCCTCAAAGATTCTGGAAAGAGCATCGGGCAGCACAGAAGATGGAGAGATATTTTTCTAGTTCAATTGCTTTCATTAGAGGTGGGGCTACTGTGGGAGTTGTCCTGTTGCCCCAGAGCTGAGAGGCTCGGAAATACAGTGGGTAACAGTCTCTGCCTCCATTCGGGAGAATCAAAGTGGTCTGCCGAGCCCTGGCTGCTTAGCACTTCCACGCCAGATGGGCCACGAGGAAAGTGAAAAGTCAGTTCCTGTGTAGAGAATGGCACAGTTAGGCACCGAGAGAGCCGCCTCCACCATGAGGACCACACAGGGAGGAGGGTAAGGCTCAAATGGCTGGCTGGGAGGGCAGATTTGGCTTTATCAGCCGTTTGCTGGCCATTGAGTTGTTTTCTTTTCTTTTTTTCCCTCTATTACCCCTTTTCTTGTCAATAGCTCACAGCCTGGTCACACTAGTGAGACTGGCTGGTGGCATTCCTGGTGCCTACCTCACACACCTGTGATTGGAATCAGGAGAGACTATGGATATAAACACATTTCTGTTTTTCTAAGTGTGGTACCCATGCAAAGAATGGTTGTTATTAATTATGAAAATAATCTCTCAGTTAAACCTCTTCTCTTTTGTGTTCCTTTCTTGCCTTGGATGATGTTTGTAATCCCAGTATTTGGGAAGCTGAGGCAGAAGCATTGTGAGTTTGAGGCCTGCCTGGTGCCTGAGCTATGTGGACATCTGTGGGAGAGAGAGAGAGAGAGAGAAAAGGAAAAAAGGAAGGAAGGAAGAAAAGAGAGAGGAAGGAAGGAAGGAAGGAAGAAAGAAAGAAAGAAAGAAAGAAAGAAAGAAAGAAAGAAAGAAAGAAAGAAAGAAAGAGGGAAGGAGAAAAATTCTTAAGTTATTTTTTCCTGTTCTTCCCTCTTTACATTGTGATTTATCATTTTCCCCCCATTTTCATGGGGGTATTGACTTAGGAGGCCAATTCTTAAAGGAGAGGTGGATATTTTTACATGAACAAAAACCATCAGAAGAGAAGAAGGAATCCCACCTTGGAGAGGTGATGGTCAGAACAGAGAGATGGTGGTTCCTCAATGCTGTAACCTCCAGGCCAGGCTCAGGCTGCATAGATGGAGAGCTTCTACCATTTTGTTTTGTTTGCTTATTTGTTCTTTTATCCTGGTGTGTCACTAAGCACAGCTTTGAACTTGTGATCCCCCTGCTTCAGTCTTTCAAGCAGTTGGGATGTCAGGCACATGGCCCTGCTCTGGTCCTGGGTTCCTTGTTGAGATGATGACCTGGGATGAGACATTCTCTTGGTTCCTTCTCCAACTTTTTCAATAAGACTAGAAACTCTTAGATGTGCCACAAATTAATACATGTATCTTATCATGATTGAATAGCATTCTAGGACACTCAAGCAACATGCAGTTCAAATAACTGTGGCACAATTTTTAACCTATCCACAATCATACAGCAAGGGGGCCACACCACCATCACCATCACTATCATTACCGGTACCTCCACCACCACCACCATTACCATCACCACCACCTTCAGAACAGATGTAAGCCTATTATTATTATTATTATTTTAATTGGGAAAGTAACTTGGAAACATTTCTTATCTCGAGGAGCTGATGTTAATCCCACAAAATGTTCTGAAATAGGATTTGGATCCAGCTTTGAGGACTGAAGTTGTGATCTCGAGGAGGTCATGTGAGCTCATCAAAAGTAGTTTGTACCCAAAATAGCAGTGTTGCTATTGAACTGAACCACTGAACAGCAGACCAAAGGAAGGCCAGTGATAGCGAATCAGGACCATCCAAGATGCTTGGTAAGTTTTGATTGACAGTCTCTTGGAAGAGCGTACAGTAAGCCGAATGGTGATGTCTTTTTTTTTCTTTTTTTTTCTTTCTAAAAACGTGTTGTTTAATTATTGAATTCATACCTAGTCCTTGGAGCATATAGAGAAATACCTCATAATCCTATAACACTCGTTTGTTTGTACTGATAACTTAGGGGATGTGGTCCTGGACATTAGATTTGGGATGGCTGGAAGCTGGCTGGAAGGGCCAGCAGAAACTCTGGATGACAGTACAGACAGCAATGCCTTAGCAGGTTAGCCAGAAAGACAAACTGCATGAGACATAATTCGGAATAGATGCCAAGGCCCTGCATTTGTGTTCCAGGCTACACTTGCACAACTGTGTAACAGGAGTAAAATGGTGAGCAGGGCAGTTCAGGGGTCAGTCTAAGGACAAGCTGGGTTATTTCTGTGGGCAGGCGTCTCAACCAGTGTCAATGGAATAAATATCTAATTCGACCTCAGGAAGCTTTTAGAAGAAACAGAAATGAAGGAGAAGGAAGGTTCTCACTTCCGTCTGTGTTGTAATTAGTCCTCCCTTAGGAGAGGGCTGTGATCCAGGCAAGCCAGCCCTGCTCCTGGGGGCCTCACGGAGGACAGTGGCTGGCAGGATTGCTTTGCCAGTGCATTCCTTTCCCCTTTTCCAGTCCATATAGAGGCTAGGCCTCCGGACACCCTGAGCACAATTTTGCACTCTTGAGTGCCATTTACATCTACAAATCGTAAGGGTGGTTTCCCTTGGAACACCTTCAAATGCACCCTTTTATCTGCTTCCCGGGAAGCCAAGAGGATGACAAATCTCATCAGCATCACCACGAACGTCAGTACAAAGGCAAAGCAGACAGCCTTTGAGGCCTTAAAACCATATGGATCTGTGTCGAAAACGCCATCTCTCCTGCCGGCGTTGCAAACAGGCAGAGCTACCCAAACATTCTGAGCTTCACCATCCCTGTCCAGGAGGTGGGGTTGTAAACATCAGGCTTGTGGTGGTGTGAGTATTAGGTGAGGGTGTGTGTCCACGTACAGTGAGGCGGGAAGCATGGAGGAGGTGCTGGGACAGGCACCGCCTGTCCTCCATTCTCCCTCTTCTTCTTTCCTCTGGGTCAGACACTGTATAGAGGTTACGTACAGAAAACAGGATAGATGCAGACACCCAGTCGAAACTCTAGGATGCTGGACTTTCTGCAGTTGAGGAGATTTTTTTTTTTTTTTTGCACACTCTCTAATGTGTTCTCCGAAAGCTGCCCATAGCACGTAAGCACAAGGAATATGACCAGGGTGACCGGGAAGCTGAAACTTTAATTGGATTTCATTTTGAAGATTTCAAATAAACACGGGAAGAGAAACAACACAACTCTACATCTATCTCAGGCGTATTTCTGAGAAGGACTTGCCCGAGCAGAACGAGGATGCATTGAAAGAGAAATGTGCGCCTCCTCCCACGACAGTGCACAGGACATTCTTACTTGTAAGTTCATCTACCAAATTGTCATCTAGGCATGAACCTCAGGTGCTGGGGATGTAGCACAGCTCTGCCCTCCGGGAGCCTGCTCCTTACTGAAGATACGTGCAATGAGGTGTTTTCATCGTGGTGACCTAAGCAGATACTGAGGGCTGCTGAGAAGTCCATCATCCACACCCAATCAAGGAGAGATTTTCAGAAGGGACCTGTCCAGACCCAAGCCGAGTCTCACAAAAGTTGATTTCATGGTGAGAGTCAACTGATGTTTATTCCATGTCTAACAACAGAGGGCTGCCGAGCCAAGTTCTGGTAGTAGAGGTAGGCACATGGCAAACGCGCTCTAAAGAAACCCATGACCAGGGCCGACATGTTTTCTTTTAAAATTGATCTCACATGGGCAACTGTGGGGTAGTAGTGTACTGTCTGATGGGGTCTCTTTTCTGCCGGCCACATTTTCTTTGACCTGGGGATATTTTTGTGATGATAACCCCCCCGCTCTGTGTGTGTGTGTGTGTGTGTATGTGTGTGTGTGTGTACATATGTGTATGTGGTCAGAAGTCTCTCTACTTCAAACTTTCTCCACTCTGTACTTTGAGACATGATCTCTCAGGGAACCTGGAGCTCACTAATGCCAGGCTGGCTGGCCAACCAGCCCCAGGAATCCTCCTCTCTCTTCCTCCCCAGCACTGGGATTATAGGCACACACCACACACTCTTTCTTTTTTATGTTGGTGGTGATATCTAAACCTAGTCTCCATCTTTTTTTTTTTTTTTGGCATGGGCATAACAAGTGGTTTGCTGATGCGCTATCTCACCAGTCCAAATTTTAACCTCTTAAAATTTGTCTTATGTGGAGTTATCTTGACTGGATTATTTCTTTCTGGGCTGGTTTGCTGTTGCTTGATTAGACAAACTCTGTTCCTTATAGGTAGTGATGGTTTTGCTGTGGGAGTCTGACACTTGATGTAGACAGCTCTGTGAACCTGGCCAGACTATGAAGAATATAAAAGACTCACGGGAGCCTGTGGAACCTGGCTGTGAGGGCGATGTGTGTCTGCAAGGGTGAAGATTGCTGTAATCGTGGTGTGAAGATGTGGGATATTATATACATTCATGTATTTTGTTCAATAGTTTGATTTGCTCTAAGTTACTATGTGATACCTGGCCAAGGAGTAATATGGACTAAAGTCATTCATGGAAAAATAGGTACAGTTTTAAAAGCCAACCATGGTTTGGCAGCCTATAATCCCATCCCTTGGGAGGCAGGAGGATTGTTGGGAGTTTGAGGATAGCCTAGTTTACATGAGTAAGACCTTGTCTCAGAAAACAACAGCAATAAGTAACAATAGCCTTATATGAAATGCTCTCCATATCTATATCTGAGTATATAGTTTAGGTAGACTATAGTTTCTCCACCCTCCTGGAGATGCTCATGTCTGTGGCTTTGTCCTGCCGTGCTCTGCACAGTTCTTGGGTAGTTATGGGTTACCTACTTAGACTGCGGTAGAGCTGCCTCGAGGGAAATAGAAGTATAAGTCAGTGTAGCTCTTTTGTACCTATAAGGAACAGTGGCTTTGTGTCTACCTATAAGGAACCTCCAATTAGTCATGTCATTTGGCTTGGTGAATCTCCTTCTGGGAACCTACCCGAAAAAAAGGAACTGGAAATGTGCATGGCAAAGCTTTTGCCCAGACTTCTTTGCAGTTGTTAGAGAGAGCACGCAACTTCAAAGGCTAACAGTATAATAACACACAGCTGGGAAACGATGCTGTTGAGGGATGCTCGCTACGTGACCAACTGAGGAAAAACAAAACAAAAAAAACAGAGGAGTAATAGTGACTGCACCTCAGAGTTGGTGAGCTTGGACCTGCATGGTAGCTCTGACTCTCTCTCTGCCAGAGAGAGTCACCTGTACGCTCTGACGGCCTAGAGAAACGGGGTTGATAATAATAACACCTATCTCAGAGGGACTTCCTAGGACTAAGTGACATAATGGAGATAAAATGATTAAAACCATGCAAAGTACATTTATTAGGTTACCTACAAATGCTGGCCCTCTATGGAGCATATGATTTCAAGGCATAAAAATAGACAGAAGAGAAATATGTCAATGCATTAAAAATGGGGGATCTGGTGGAGGAATCATGGGTGATATTTAAAAAAAAAAACCCAAAACTTTTTAAACTCCCCAACTATTTCGCAATGAGGAGGAACTATTACCACAGTGAGAATATATTATAACGGTGTAATACAATGTGATATTTTAAAAAAAGAATGCTACCCACAATGAACCAGCATTTCCTCTTTCTCTTCCAGGGGAGGAGCTGGGGCCAGCCTTAGGCAGACACTTACACAGAGTCACATAGGTGCTGGGCCTCTGGGGGAAGGGGGTCAGAGCTTGAGGGGGTCCTCGACACTTCTTGGTGTCGTGCAGAGTGGGCAGTGGAGAAGCCGGAGTTTCTTCCACTTCCAAGACTCTGCCTTCCCAGCAGCTCTGATGTTTATTGTTTCCCTTCATATTTTGGTTGATCTGAATAAAGGACTACATACAAGTATAAAGTGAATGGGCTGGGTGTCGGGTGGGGTGGCTCCTCAGTAAAACGACTGTAGCTTGAGCGTGGGGATCAGAGTTCCAATCCTCACACCCATGCCCAAAGCGGGACAAGGCAGCTGTGGTTCAGCCAAGGCAAGAGGGTTCCCAGGAGGGTTCCCAGGCCTCGTGGCCAGCCAGTCTGGTTGTCTCAGCCAGTTCTGTGTTTAGTGAGACCCTGTCTGAAAACAAGGTGAAAAGTGATAGAGGATCTTAAACACACACACACACACACACACACACACACACACACACACACACACACACACTCGTGGCACTTATACACATAGAGGAGACATGTACATACGGAGAAACATAAACCATACACATAGATATTGGGCACGAACACACAGAGACATGGGTCATGTACACCCACACACGCACAGGCACGCACACACTTCCCACCCCCAGAGCTCTCCCGGAGACAATAATGCCTAGACTACTGGAGTGAAATGTTAAAGGGTGGGGAGCATCGGGACTCAGATCGGATCAGGAGCGTCACAGGAAATCAGCTTAGCTTAGTGGCAGCAGTTTTAGTTAACGAGGGTAATTTATATTCCAAGTGGAATTTCTGGCAAAGACAACCATTTAAGCAAGAAGCACCTTCCCATGTCAGGGGATGCCCACAGACTCAGAAGGGCATAGTCGTAAAAGCGTGTGTGTGTGTGTGTGTGTGTGTGTGTGTGTGTGTGTGTGTTGTGTATTTGCCTTCTGAGGTTTGCTCTGGGGGTCACCGTCCTTCAGCCCTTTATTGACTGTGAGGAAGCTCTGTGCTCCAGCAAGTGGCTCCTGGAGCTGCGTTTTAAAAGCCGATGCCCCCATCCGGGCCAGAGAGGCAGTTTCCAGTCTGGCGTCTGACTACTGTCCCTCATCCTGTTTGGGGGTGGTCGTCGGACACCTCTAGCTCTGTGATGTGTCCCCTGAGGCTCTAAACCGAAAAGCATGACAAACACCTCCCCACAGGGAGGTCATCGTATGCTAATGAGGCATAACCCAAGCGGCGTGGGCAGGTGAGCCCGCGGGGGTCACACAGCGCTCCTGGACGCCCCTGCGGTTCAGTCCCGAGTCGTTCGGCCGCTCGGCAAATCCTCCTGACGCCCCCCACCCACCGACCCCGTGACTGAGGAAGGGGTCTTTCCGCCACCCGGCTACCCTGTACGGCACAGCAGGACAGCTTGCAGATGGCGCTTTTCTCCCCCCCGGTTCGCTGGCGGCGGGGATGGAGGCAGAGCCCCGCAATCACCTGTAGGGCTTTCAGGAACTCCGCAGCCCCCTCCTCAGATTCTAGTCTACAAGTCCCGAGAAAAGGGGAGCTGGAAGGTACGGGCTGCGGCGGCCCGGTGGAGTTTCCGAACGCCCCACAGCCCCACAGGTGATGCTGGATGGTGCCCTGATCGAGACGGAAACACAAGCCGGGTCTCGTGACCCGACGGAAACAGGTCAGCTTTAGGCGCCCACGACGCTCCCCCTTCTAGCTGCCCAGGTGTCCGCATCCTCTCCCGGTCCCCTCTAAGCCCACCCCCACCCCCACAGGCTTTGAACTTGGAGTGTCCCAAAGTCTCCGGAACCCCCGAGGGGAGACCGTCAGGGGCTCCAGGAGGCTAGGCAGCGGGGAAGACCATCCCCTCGCTCCCCGCAGCCCTCGGGCTCCCTGGGCTGCGCTCTGGGGTGCCCTGGAGCTAAGGTTAAAGAGGGCTGACATTAGACGAGTGGCTTCAGCCAACTGCCCGAAGCAAGGCCGCCCGGCCGCCGCACACCTCCGGCGTCCGCACCGAGCGCGCGGGGAGGGGGGCCCCGCCCTGCCCGGCGCCCTGGCGCATCCCCTGGGGCCGGGGTCTGGGGCAGGTGGCGCCGTCTCGCCTGCGGCTCTTCTCCCGGCCGCGGGAGCGGCTCCCTCTTGGACCCCGACTCTCCAAGTTGCTGCCGGGTCCCCCCCCCCGCCACCCCCACCCTCAGTTGGCGACCCCCTGGTTCGCGGCCGCGGTCTTACCTCACCGTGCAACACTTGGTTGCGCGCTCGCCGGGGGCGCTCCCTTCTTCAGCCTCTTATTCCCTTACTTGGGAGGAAAGAAGAACCGAGACACAGAAGGGGACCGAAGAGCGGGCCGCCCGGGCGTCCTCCCGGTGCAGCCCTCTCCGGGGCGGAGACATCAGCCGGCCGCCAGGGGTTGGCGCCCCGGGGTCTCCCGCCTCCCGCTAGGGGCTCGGCTGGCTGCTGGAAGGGCCCGCTGCCTCCGCTGCCCGCTACGGCACTGCGGCTCTGCGCCCTGTCCCTCTCAGCATCGCCAGGTCCAGCTGCCACTCTCGCTGCGGAGCCCTGCCCCCCCCCCCCCGGGCGCAGAGCCCGCCCCCGCCACACACCCGCGCGCGCGCACACACACACACACACACACACGCGCCCCCCACAAACACTCGGGTGCACACACATGAAAACACGTGCTGCTGCATATCCACGGGCGCCGACTGTTCAGTGGGTACCTGCGTGTGCAGGCGTGATCAGGGCGCTCCTGACTTGCAGGGCTTTTTTTTTTTTTTTGGTCAGAGTGCTGGTGGCTGCGAGAAAACCAGCTGGCTGGCATGGAGATAGAGGACAATTACTTGAAAAAGACGACATCCTCTGGCTGTTGACTTCCCTTAACCTAGACACCTAGGGGTAGGGGCTGCCTGAATATTCCAACCAAAACAGAGGAAAGAATATATGTAAACATGAAAATAAATCAACAAGTTCTCTGTTTTCTAGGAACTCTGGTGTCCTGTCCAGGACGACGTTTCTGATAATCCTGACCCAGCGGCAATAGTGGGGCGATCATTTCTCCTCTGCAGGTATACATACATGGTTGGGATCAGTTCAGCTAGCCAGTAGGAGATTTGGTGGATGGATACGATCTTGGGACTGAAGATTGTGATGTCCCTTCTTTGCTTTTGCATGACCTTGAGCTGTCTTCCTACAGGACAAATAGAGCGTTTCTAAAACAAACAAGATACGAGAGAGAGAGAGAGAGAGAGAGAGAGAGAGAGAGAGAGAGAGAAATGTAGAAGTCGAAAAATAGGGAAGGTGACCTGGGGCTGCGGGCAAGAGACAGGACACGGCGGTGGCAGAGGCACGGGGACTTGTGGGACCTTCTCTTTCCATGACGCGAGTGTCTGCATGGGGGCGGCAGCCACGGTGATGTTATTTCAGGCATGTCACATCAGCAGAATGACTTCTGTCTGTTTCACACCCCATTTAGAGTCACCAGGAGTTTACTCTCATCTGTAAAATATGTGGAGTTTACCCGTTTCCACAGCCAAGAATTCTTTTCTGCCAGTGGGCAGTGAAGGCCCCTCTGTGGAACCACAGCCAAGAAAATCTCTCTTCGGAGTGCAGAGGCACTGGGGGTCAGGGGGTCCAGGCATTTGGGGAAGGAAGCTGGGAATGTGACTGTTGAAAAGCTCTAGAGTCCCCGGACGGTTAATTTATCCTTGACCACCAGCAGGCAGAATGATGAAACCGAGAAGGAACCCAGGCCCGGAGAGCTCTCTAAACTTCCTTCTCCACCGTGATGAGGGCGAAGCTGAGGCGGGAACCCAGTGCTCATGCTTCATTCTGTTATCCACACGCCACTCCTCATCCCTCAGATCCTGGGTAGCTTCTCAGAGCTGCCGTCAGCCAGGCTGGCACACTTGGCGTCGGGGTATTGTGTGATGGGTATGTGAGTTCTTCCTCCCTCTTTTTTAGTTTTCCTGTCGCTCAGTGACTTATTCGTTTTGTAAATATTTGTTAAAGGTCCTGCTGTCTCTTCAGGTACTTCCCACTGACTGGGCGTCATGGGCTTCACCTGGGAGGCAAAAAGGACGGAAAGGGCTTAGGAATGTTTGTACCCTGTCCTTTGGAGAGGCAGGCCCCAAGCACAGGCCTACTGTCCACATGCTCACCGACCACAGGCTTACTGTATACATCTTCCCGTCCTGGGCTGAACTGCATCACTGGGGAGGCAAACACAGTTGCATGTGCATCGCAAGAAAACCATGTGGCTCTAACTAGCCTGGACTCATTCTAGAGAAGGCTGTCTTGAAGGACAGCCTGGAGAGTGGGTGCATGGCTGCAGGTAAGCATCGGGACAGCATGGAGTTGTTCTGTCTTCTCCAATAAGGAGATAATAAGCTTGATGGGACAAACGGGGAAGGGGAAGGCAGGCAGGAGTGTAGAGAGCCAACTTGGCATGCTGGGGAAGTTATTATATAACAATAAGAAACTCTGGAAAGGGTGCCAAGCAAGAATTTGGAGAACAGAAATGCTTGCTTACAAAGATTGGTAAATATGAAGGTACTTGCTCTTATAGAATACATCGTTTGTGAAGTCAAAAGTGTTCATCCGTGTGTTTGTAAATAGTTTCCTTGGGGGTGGGGAATTCAGGGTAGCGCTGGTTAAGCGTCTAGGCAGACACAGGCTAAGTACATGAAGCCTTGCAGACAGCGGCTGAGAGATGGCTGCCGGATGGTTCCCTTCTATTAACATGCAGGCCAAGTGTTGTGATAAAGGTCAGAGCAACATGGAAGGCACAAAGGGGTGTGCCGCAGAGTGACAGGAGCCCCCGAAAGGGCAGCTTGTCTGATTAAAAAAAAAAAATGGAGGAGGCAGGGTTAAGCATGGGATTTGAAAAGGTTGGCAGGTGTTTGACTCAAAGACCAGAAGAAAATAGGTACTCCATACCGAAAGAAAACAAAAAGCAAGAACTATGACAATTTGTTTCTGCCCCTTCCCAGCAAAAGACAGCAAGATTGAGAGGAGAGGGGTGGGAAAGAGCCTCCAGATATCCTAAATATCCTGCTTGGAGTGGAGACACAGTCAGGTCTTTTTTTTTTTTTTTTCATTTTTTGGTGTGGTGTGCTGTGTGTGTGTGTGTGTGTGTGTGTGTGTGTGTTCTTTTTACTTCCTTCAGACAAGAGGACACTAGTGAGCAATCTGGGAAGTGTCTGATGCCAGCTTCCCCGAGGCGGGAGATGCTCCCCGCTGGAATGGAGAGCTGAGGAGAACGTGGGGAGAATGACCTCTTGCAAGGAGCCACAGTCCAGGTGGTACAGACCTCTCGCTGTACAGCGTCTCCAACCCAAGGGGTGACACCCAATGCTTGTTCCTCTTGCCTGCCTATAAGCCCTGTCTGCCTGGAAGGGAGGGGTACCCTTTCTCCAGCTGGCACAGAGGCCTGGCTGCGAAGCTCTTTGCAAATGCTGAAGCCATAGTTCAGCTAGCGTGGAGCACCTGCAGTACGTGCAGCCACGGGGTGAGCTGGAGGAGTCTGTGAGCCTACTATTCTCCATTCTTAGGTGATGCTCTAAGATACACCGTGAATACGGAGGAGGAAGCTAGTGTCTCTAGCAGTCTCTGTCAGCTAGAAACAAACAGTGGAAATGGTTAAGAAGCAAGAAAAAAAGAGAGAACCAAATGCTACATTGTACAGAACAGGCCCTGGTGTGACCATTCTGGGCTTGAAGAGAGACCATATGCTTCCTGGAGGAGGAGGGCAGGGTTTCAGTTAGAGAAGCTGTGAATGGGAGCCAGAGGCGGGCAGGGAATCTGGGGCCCTTTGTGTGCAGGTTTCCAGGCCCAGTGGCTTCCCTTGTGCCTCTCTCTCCCAGTCACAGAGCATGCTGATGAGTCACCCTCATTTCTGAGAGACGGCGGTGGCCGTTTGGGGTGTTTAACTGGCTCAACACACTGCCTTCCCTGAGCCTCCAACGCTGGCAGCTCACACTCACCATGTTTCTCTGGGAACGCATCATCCGAGCCAACAGCTGTTGCCTGATCACCATCACCACAGCAAAGCGAGGGCTGAGTCAGCCACCTGTGTCTGGAAATTTTTAAGTCCAACTGTCTCTGACAAGCAGGGTGACATTTGGCTCTCGGAGTGTGCCGAGAACAGAGCTACTTAAGCACAAGGGACCTCAGTGATTGGGGATCCAAAGGCCCGGGCTCGGGGGTTCTTGGGTTACCTTTCTAGACCTCACTTTTGTCACATACAGACACACTACAGCAGATCAACAAGCTTGCTTTAGATTTCACAGTCAACAAGAGCTTTCTGTTTTCTCACACAATGACAGGACCGGAGCTGGCTTTGTCCAGTCCTAACCTTGCCTGACCTTGCCTTGAGTTATGAAGGAAGGACTGCATCTGGCTAGTGAGCTTCTGGGATGGAAACAGTATATGCAATCCCAGTTTTGTCATGAATGGGACGTATGGATCCAGCCAGGAGAATGTGGGTATCCTCTTGGTGGGTTTTGTTTTACAGGTAAAATAAAGAGATTGGAAATGGTCTCTACCATCATCCCTGGCTCTCGTGCTCTGTGAAGTACTGTTACTGAGCAGCTTCTGAACACTGCTGTTCACTTCGGTGGAACCCTCTAACACAGCACCCTGGAAAAATCCTGACAATTAGAATGGATAAGCTCTGAGGAAAAAGAAAGCATAAAAGGAAGCCAAAGACTCAAGCGTGAGAGATAGATAACAGAGAAGAGGAATAAATAGATAAATTCAATGGAGCTGGAAGATTCAGGTCAGGGGCATCCGAACCCACTTTCTCTCTAAAATACGGGTAGTAAGTAGATGAAAGAGCAGATATGTGGGTTTTCCTCAGCTTTTCCTCATTATTACTTGAGGCAGGGTCTTGCTTATAGCTCAGGCTGGCCTCAAATGCCCAGTCCTCTAGCCTCAACTTCCACGTGATAGGACATGGCTGCCACCACACTTACTGCTTTGTCAGTTTTGGAAGTGCTACATAAAAATGCGGTTAAAGATGAAAGATGGTTTCTCCCCCTAACAGTCTGGAAGGAAAAAAAAAAAAACCACGTTGAATTATTATAATATTCATTTGTCTGCTTCCTAAGGAACATCAACACAACTTGAGCCAGGGCCTCTGTCTCCATGCTCCTAACAAAAGAAACTTCAAAAGATTTTTTTTCTGGAATAGCAATATTTTTAACATGAAAAGTTAATAAAGGTGCTGGCCCAAGTTCAGGACTGACTGCAGAACGTTTCCCCTGCCTGGAACTAACTCTGCACTGCCCTCAGGGTTGCCCACAGTGGATTTCTTGGGGAATATGATGGAAACACATACCCACCTTAGAGCTCACTTAGCTTATTGTCTATGGAGACTGATGGTGCCGGGAAGGGCAGGGAGGTGTGAGTGGGGCATGCGAAAGGGAAGAGAGGGTTTTCACCTGCCTGTGTATTTTGGGCAATGGACTCTAATCATCCCGATTTCGTGGGCTTGTAAAGAGGCTAATTTTGGTTCTCTGCGTGATTCTGAGCCTGTGTTTTTTCACTGCCTGGCCAAAAGATGCTGCAGTGGAATTCTTCAGTGACGTTCTGGGAGTGGGGACTCATGTGGACTGCCAGGAAGCTCCCCCAGGGAAGAACAGGTTCTAATTCCAGAAATGACCACAAACCTCAGAGCCTGCCTGGCCACAGAGCTTTTGAGAGGGTAGATACATTTTTAGAATTATTAGCTACTTCTTTATTTCTTGTTAACCAGTTTAGGGGAAGGGACAAAATGTCACCGAAAGCAGGAAATCAAAGGGGCCCCTTAGCGCCCACATCCTCCATCCATTCTTCCATTTGCTCCTGCCAAAATTGTTACGCTAGTTAGGGTTTCTGTTGCTGTGGCAAACACCATGACCAAAAACAACTTGGAGAGGAAAGGGTTTATTTCAGCTTTAATTCTCAGGTCACAGTCCATCACTGAGGGAAGTCAGGGCAGGAACCCAAGATCAGAACCTGGAGGCAGGAGCTGATTCTGAGGCCAAGGAGGAATGTTGCTTACTGGCTTGTTCTCTGTGGCATTCTCAGGGCAAAAAACTCCCAGTGAGTTGAGCCCTCCCACATCAATCATTTATCAAGAAAATGCCACTATGCACTTGCCTACAACAATCTGATTTTCTCAATTGCGGTCCCTTTTCCAGATAACTATAGCTTATAAGGATAGCCCGAAAAAAATACCAGGACGGTTGTTTTTGAAAGCCCTCCATTTGTTCAAAAGTCCTCGGAGCACTGGACACCTTGTCCTGAAATAGCTGTCATCCCGCTTGGACACAGGCGTAGGGGTAGAGGGAATGTGTCTGAGCAATCTAACACAGTGCTAATGCCAACAGTCTGGTGAATGGCATTGGCCCATCTCTGGTTTATAACATTCCCTGAATGGTGTTCACGCTCATACATGAAAGAGTCTTAGCTAACCCACCTCCCAGGCTACGCTTCATCTTCTAAACACTCTTCACTCACCCCTCTCTGTCTCCTACTCAATCGGTGCTGGTGATGGGAATCTAAGACTTGCTCCCCGCACCCTCCCTCCTCCTTTTCCTTCTCCTCCCCCTTCTCCTCAGTTCTTCCTTATAGTGCTACCTCCTAAATCAACCCAGTAGAAGGCAGTCATTCCCTCCCCCACGGCCTCACTAAAGTCTGCTCATAATCCACCCTAGTGCTTACAGACGCCTTGCGTTATGGCTTGCCCGTGTGTGCTACCCTGTCCTAGCTGAGGATAGCTATCCAGCCCTTCCCCCCGACTGTATCTTAATCACTTTCCCATCATGCTCCAGGTGCTGCACACAGTAGAGTGTCAAGAATATCAGCATAGAGCTTTGGCCTTAGAGTGCTAGAACCGGAAGAGCAAAAAGAACATCTGTCACTGGGCTTCCACTGCGTGTCAAACATCTGTGGTCTCGTGTGCCACTGTCCCAAGGGCTTTTGTTTGCAGGGGTTGGTGGCTTGGGGTGTTCTAACCAGGAGGAGCCAGCTGAACAGGGGATTCCCCACTTCCTCTGAAGGTTTCTCCAACTTTAATTTTCTGTCTACAGAATTTATGAACAAATTTTGCTGTATTACAGAAAATTGGCTTATAATTGCCTGGCTGTGCCTTTATGCTTTTGTCTTGTGATTTTAATATAGGTGTAGAGCAATACTATAATAAGACAAATGACTATTTATTCTCTTTCTCCCTCTCTCTCCAAATACATTACTACAGAAATGCTACTCTCCTGAGCATGGACCTAGAGTAAGTACTGGCAGAAAAGGGTGACCCAGGAAAGAAGATTCAGGGAGGAGGCCATTTCCCAAGTCCACAAAGCTTTTCAGTTTCATTGCCAGCTCCCCAGGCAACTCTGCTGTTAAATGAATGGTGGAGTCTCTTTCATCTCTGCTTTGCTTAATTCCCCGGTCTGCATTCATCCTGGGAAGGGATAGGTGATTGCTTGCTTCTGAGAGGCAGCATCATCCCAGGTGGAAGTGGCCATGAAGACTCTCACGGCCCTCCCCCATCATGTGATTCTGCCTGACAGCAGGAGAGATCAGAAATCTGCCTTTTGAACAAGACTGACAGCTGACCCTGTGCTGCCTGAAGCCAGAACACCGGTTTAACTGCTTCCAGTATTGACGCTTGACCGGAGGCTGCTGTGGAGTCTGACATACTCTGTACATACTCCTGTTTTGCAATGTTTAAAGAAAACACAGCTTTCTCGATTACTCCGCTGTCCTCTGCATGCATCTCCGAGCTATGCCACCAGTAACCCTTCTGATCATGTTTTACGAGAAAGTGTATCTGAGTTTCAAACAACTATTTCATAAATAGACTTCCAGAACACAAAGTGTTCCCAAGCAGGGAACTGTCTGTGTTTCAAAGCTTTTGTAGTGATTCGTCTCTGAGAAAAAGGTTTTTACAATTGGCCCTAGAAGGATATGGACCGGGCATTCTGCACCTTTCCAAATTGCCTTCTCACAGATGGTTGGCTAGTTTCACAGATGACTTGTCTGCCGATTGTTTCTAGATGTTTCCAGGAGTTTAGGCAGTTTGGAGTACTGAAATCAGAGGTGTGGGAAGTGGACTTTCTCATTTCCAAGTGTGCTTACGGAACACATGGTTCCTGGGCACAGTTCCGTGCTAGATGCTGGGTTCATCACTGGGACTTCAAACAGGAGCGGTGCTCTGTGTCCCAGAGAAGCCCATACTTTTGCAGATGGACCATAAAGTGGCTATAGAGGGGGAAAGTGCTGAGGAGAAAGGTACAGTAGGGCACGGTCTACAGCGAGACGGTCAAGCAAAAGAGAAATCTTAGCATCCTGGGTGACCTTTCCATATCACCCTTTCATGGGAAGAAGACATAGGACAGGGCCTTTTTTTTTTTTTTTTTTTTCTTTGAGTGACCTCAACCTCTGTTGGGCCAAGGACACAAAGTGGCCAGATATTCTTTTAGCATATGTGGCGACTGCTGACAGTTCTTTTCCCAGGCTGAAGTGCAAGCAGAGCTGGGAGCCAGGGGAATAGATGTAACAGAAAGGTGGGAAGCGGAGAGCTTTCTGCCTTCTGTCTACCCACCGGAAGTGGGAGTGTCGTTACGTTTTTCAGGCAGAGCCTAGGCTTGCTCTCTCGTGCTGTGTCCTTTTGTTGGTTCAGGTTTTAGCCACTATTCTCCCAAGACCTCCTCCTTGTCAGACCTTTCTGTAGAGGCCTGGGGCTAGCCTCTGTGTTCCTTCTCCTCCCCTGCCTGGGAACATCACTTGTTCATTCTGAGAGGCACTCAATAAACAGTTACTTTGCAAACATTCTTCATGTGCACGCTTTAGTCCAGACCCTCTATTGGCTTTTTATGGCACAGCATGGACCTGCTGACAGCTGCAGATGGTGGGGGTCCCAGGACCCTCCTAAGGGAAGTCATGGTATTCATCTCTGCCTGATCCAATGATGTCTCTTGGTTGCTCCAGAGGAGCTGTGGTGGATGTTAACACACCACAGCCACCAGCAAATGCTGTCGCTCAGGCCTCCCCCTCCCGGGCTGGTTATTAAGCGTTTACTAGCACAATCTCTCTCTCTCTACCCCTCAGGAGATGCTAGAATCTCACACTGGGATGAAGGTGCAGCCTAGCTTTTGGTTCTAACCTACCTGCTACGTCCTGAGAACTTCCTACAAGCTCCTAGGTGAACATTCTTAGGGATTCTCACACTGGCCTTTTCCCTCACTGGGTTCCTTCAGTAAAAACCCTTCTGAGCCTCTAGGGGTGAGAACTTCAGGGAGCTTATTTCAGATGATGGTTCCCTTATGGGTACAGAGGGCACACGCACACATGTACACACACACACTCATGCATGCACACGTGTATAGACACTTGCACTGACACAGGTGAGTGCCTGCATGCACGAATGCGCGCGCGCGCGCGCGCGCGCGCGCACACACACACACACACACACACACACACACGAAGTCTTTCTTAACTATTTCCCCAGACACTGTTGTCAGCGGACAGTGACCTTGTCTCTTCTTTTGTTTGTTCTGAGGCAGAGTCTGAAGCATCTCTTTGTGCTTAGATTTGTTTCTTGTCTCCATATTGGCTTATTTAAATTAATATCAATTTAATTTCAACTCCATGACCTTTTGATGACTCTCAAACCTAGACGTGAGTGGCCAGAATGTGCTGTTTGTCCTCTTGCTCTAGGGGCAGAGGACAGAGATGCAGAAGAAAACCTAAGTTGATTGCACTCACTGTTTCTTGTATTGGGAAAATATTAGACTAAAAGCATAAGACAGAGGGAAAAAAAAATCTTTTTCAGCCGTGGTACTGACGTTACCTCACTTCCAGAGCTTCAAAATAGGGACAGCTGGGAGCATGGTCTATTTGCCACCAATCTACATAGACAGGATCAGCTTTCTTGGTTGAATTCTGAGTGCTTGTTTCACTGCTCCTTTCTGCTGATAATTAAATTTGATAGTCCAAGTAAAAGAGTGATTGATATCATTTAGCAATATGAAGTTTCTATTCAATTTCTAATTCTTCCTGGAATCTCAAAGCTATTCTGAAGGAAAATGAAAGGAAGACAGGTATTCTGTGCCTACCGGGGGCTAGGGACTGTCTCACAGGATACACCATTTCAGGCTCTCCATCATCCTCTGAGGAAAAGACAAAACCAGGACGCTCAGCTGAGTCGGAGGTTGTGCCTGAGGTCGCCCTGTGGGGTGCGGTGACAGGAGACACAGGCTGTGTTGCTGGGCACCGACCCCGGCCTCCTTCCATCTTCACACAAGCTGAGTCACGAAACCCACTTTTTCCACAAACCAAAGAGGAGTTCCCCAGAGCACACCGGGTGCGAGGATCTGTGCCGAGGATGTCGGGTAGGGGGTGTTCGTTCTGAGCTGTGGAAGCCGGAGCAGCTCCACGGGTGCCGGAATCTCCTGGGGTTGCGCAGGGGAAACCCGAGTAACCACTAGTAAAATTGTCCGCTACCTACACTGCGCAGGTCACCTGACAGCGTCAAATCTCACCGTGCCCGGCAAGGGAAGTACCCATATACCAACTCTAAAGATGAAAACATGGAGGCTAACAGAGCTGGCCTAGCTCCGCCAAGGTTGCACAGCCAGCCTTCGTCTCGTGGGAATTTGAGGCGAGGCTTTGTGCTCTAAACTGTATCCTTCTGCTCTTCCGTGTCTGCTCGGTGGCTGCTCTCTCTCATTGCAGACCGCTTCCGGGAATCCTTTCTATACGGATTGTCGCGTTATTTCCTTTTTAAATTGTCTTTGCTTATCATTTATCTTTATGCTTTGTTCTGACCTGCCCCTCACTCCCCCATCGTTGTAACTTTCTCCCCGCATCAACCGCAACACAAACCTGCGGCTCTTTCCTGTTGCAGTTTTGCAGGAAGTGACTTCTTAGAGACAGTACCAGCGTTTCCAAACCCACCCCAGCCCCAGAACCTCCGCCCTTGCCTAAGGGAAGCTTTCAAACTGGATGGACAAAGATGCTCTCAGCCAGCCTGGCTATTAATCTCCCCTGAAATAGGGCCTGGGAGTGGATCTCTCCGGACAAGGTCAGCTCAGCCGTCTCTATCAAATTGGATTTGATGCCATTAGGTAGGGAATTTGAAGATGGTACCTCACACACTGTCTCCAAGACAGAATCCATCTCATGTCCTAAAAAAAAAAAAAAAAAAAAAAAAAAAAAAAAAAAAAAAAAAAAAAAGTCGCTTTTTCACAGTGTTTGTTTTTCTTAGAAAATGGCTCACACTCCCTGTCAAGCCTTCTGAGCTAGAGACTTCAGGAATCAGCTGAGAAGTCCCTCTCCTGGGCCTCTTCTGCCTTCAGTCCCTCGGCAATGACTGTTTGACCTGCTTCCTTCTGATGCCTCAGCTTCTCCTAGAAAGACAGATGCCTCCTGGCCCCATATGCTTCTTTCACTTGGAAGCTTATCAACCCACCCTGGTGGTGGCACCAGCCCTCGGGCCACCCTGCCTACCCCCAGCAGATCAGCACGCCTCCGCACACCTCTGCACACCTCTGCCCTGCAATTTGAACGAGCTAAGTCCATCACCCTCCTGGGACTTCACCTTCTTAAGTCTCCCTGTTACCTTTTATATAAACCCTCAACTCCTGGTCCAACTGCGTGGCCGTTTGTGCTTCGGCACCCTCTTAAGGAATGGCCACTGATTCTCAGCTCTCCCTACATTCCACGCATTCCAAGTCACAGCATCCGGAACTTCAAGTATTTATCAGCGCTTGTAGCTTCCCTGTAAATAAGTACATTTCATCTCCCCTTTGGGCTAAAGAATCAGAGGCTGGCAAATTCTAAAAGTCAAGTTTTAAAGATAAACCTTGATGACTTTGATGATCATAGTCTTTTCAATAGGTGGTGTTGGGGGGAGGGCTGGCGGACTTTGGAGAGTTAGCCAGGCCTTCAGTGAGGCTGGGGAGACTGAGTGAGCCCTCTGGACTCAGATTGCCCCAACATCTTCTTTCTGTAACCCAGTCCCTTCTCTGTGTTCCACATGGGTTTGCAGATGCGATGGCCCCTGAGCCTCTGGATTAATAATTACTGCCAATCTCCCCGAGGCCGGGGAGAAGTCACTGTATTCTGTATGTGGACTGTTCGCAGATCCCATTGCTTGAGTTTAATCAGACTAATGAACCAGCTGGCTTCCTCTCGAAAATGATTTCTGCTGTTTTCATTACTGAATAAGAGCTCAGCAGGATTTGAAAGGAAGAGAGCAGAAAATTCGGTTTGGGAGAAAGGGCGTCCTCTGAGTTAGCTCACCAGCTGACGACTTAGCTGTGTTAGTGGGTGTGGAGAAAGAACTGTGTGGGCCTTGGTGTCGTCCTGTCCAGGCTTGGAAGAAGGCAAATGTCCCCAAGGAAAGGAGAGGTTTATAAAGACAACTCCAGGTGACTTTCAGTCCACTGTCTTCAAAGAAAAATAGCCAGGTGGTAAAACAAAACAAACAAAAACCCAACTCAAAAATGCATTGATTCATACAACAATGACCAATGACAGTGTGTCTCCAGGAGATCTAGTGCTAAAAGTGCAAGGGTGAAGCCAATACGGGTACCACCTCAAAAACCTGTGGACTCTTTAATTCAAACTGAGGCTTACAGTCAGCTCAATAGTAAATGCCAGGCAAAGCTCCATACAGCCTACATCGGCCTCCTTTAAAACCCACCACTGCGCAGAGGCTGGCAAACCGTGGTGAAGACAGGAATGGCGCAAGGCAGGGGACTCAAGTGTTGAATCTAAATATGGGGTGCATGTAGGTCCTGTGGAAGAAGTGTCTGCCAGTAGAAAACAACCCCAAACCTCAGAATTAGTAAACCATGTAAAAGCAAAGAAATGGATGAACCTCCTCACCCCCACCCCGTGGACAGCTGGAAGCAGGGGTTATATCAGACCTTGATTTCTCCTCCTGCTCCCACTCTGTTGTCCAGTTTTACCCTTCATTCTCTCATGCTCTAGCTTGACTTCTTCTAGGTTGCAGAACACAAGAGTAGTCTGCTGAAGGAGATCCAAGATGGCGGTGCCGGGAGGACACTGTGTGAGGAGCAGGACAGCAGTGTCACACCAGCTATTGCGTTTCCCAGGTGAGAAGAATAGTTTGCTTTGGTTCCAATATTTGAGATCTCAGGGAAGGATCTTGACTGATCTGACTTGAGTTAATTGCCCGCCCTTGAACAGCTGTGATATAGGGTGGGTATCTGAACATACTAGCTCCTGCTTGATTCATGGAGTTTGTCTTCATGACTTTTCTATTGCTATGGTAAGATGCCGTGACCAAGGCAACTTATAAAGAGGGTATTTTTTTTTTTTAAATAAAGAGTTTATTTGGAGCTTACAGTGTCAGGGGATGAGTTTATGATGATTTTGTTAGGGAACATGGCAGCAGGCAGGCAGGCAGGCATGGCACTGTATCAGCAGTTAAGAGCTTACATCTTGATCCACAAACATGAGGCAGAGAAAACTAACTGGGAATGGCGTAGACTTTTGACACCTCAAAGTACACCCCAGGTGATATACCTCCTCCAACAAGGCCACAGCCCCTATCCTTCCTAAACAGTTCTACCAACTGGGGATCAAGTATCATCATATATGAGCCCATGAGGGCAGTTCGCATGCAAACTACCCAGAGTTGGAATAAAAAGACCGGATCTCCTGAACTGCCTTAAATAACCCAAGGACTAGAAGAACTAGGGCTAGCAGACCAAGCAGCAGAAGGAGATGCCTTTTGGTTCAACACATCAAGAGTCTGAATGAAGCTGGATGGCTAGTGAGTGATCTCACATGGTTCCAAACTTCATCTCATCCCATTTTCACAGAAGCCCCTTAGAATCTTGGCACCGTTGACATGGGAGGAGATTAGGAATGAGAGAAGGTAGGTGAGTCCCTAAAGGTTATTTAGCCGGTAAGTAACGGCCCTGGGATTTGAACCTGCGAAGCCTTATTGACCACTGTTTTATGTTGCCTCTCAGATCCATTCTTCAAGACAAACCCTGAGTTGTTTCAGATCAGTACCTGCTTCACCTTCAGCTGGCCTTGAAGCTTTTGAATTCTAATCTTGGCATGAAAGCACTTTTCCCCTGTTTTTCCTGTTTGGGCTGTCAAGGGGGGTGAGGGGACATGCCCACCCCCACTGGTGAGTGCTGACAGTGGGGGAGATGATGACACCCACCCTGGTGAGGGTGATCTTTATTCGGTGTACTAACCCGAGTGCTAGGTTCTTCTGGGAACAACCTCATAGACACACCCAGAATCAATGTTTTGCCAGCTCTCAGGGCATCTTTATTCCAGGCGAGTAAATTATCACAACCATCAATGCAGTAACTCCATGATGAGGCCCAACTGAGGAAAAAGCCCTGGCCTGTAAATGTTGGGTGGGGAATGGCTGTCAGGGAGGTAGCTTCCTTCATGAGGATAGAAGAATCACACAGAAAAGATGGAGACACAGAAGGGGCATCAAGCCGATGCTAGCAGCTGCCTGTACTGTGTGGTCTCTACTCTGTTTCCCAGTAGGCTGTATTTCCTCTAGAGCCCAGGGGTCACATGCAGCCATGTATCCACACAGTAGGCTGGCCTGGATTTAGACACTGAGTGACGGAAGTGTTCTAAAGGTCTATGACGAGGACCACCAGGAGCTCCCTTTGGACTCTGGGAAAACATTTCCTATTGAATTCTGGGTCAGATGATGAGCAGCAACGGAACACAGCACGGAGGATGAGGAGAAAGCAAGAGCAACCGAAGCTGCAGTTGGGACACTTCAGTTTCTACGGCCCCATCTCTTCTCTCTTCACCCTTCGTTTGAGTTTTTACTCAGCTTCATTATTCTTGAAAGGAGAAAGTAAGAGAATTTGTCATTTGAGACAGTCAAGAGCTGTTTTACTTTTCCCCCTTAAATCCAAAGCACCCACAAGGCCACAGTAACACTACGTAATGGGAAGTACAGGACTGTGTTGATCCCCCTCTATGCCTGGGAAGGATAGTATATGGACAGCTAAGGATAAAAGAAGAGTGTGGGCACCGGAGCTCAGATCGGTATATGGTCCGTTTATTTCCTTATTTAGCAGGTTTGTAAACGTCACAAAATTTCAATGTCTCAGATCTCCAGGAGGCAGCAGCCGAAGCTCCTGGATTCACTCGCTTGGTTAGCAGAGGAAGGAACCGTGATCCCGACTCAGACCCCACAGTTCCGAAGCTCTTTGCTTGGTCTCCTTTCGTGGGTCCCTCGCGGATACCCTCAACTCATCTTTGGAATGAAGTGAGGCACAGGGAGTTAGAGAGCCTGGATGGACCAGGTATGAAGTTTTCTTTCCATCTCTCAGCCCCCTGGAAACTCAAGGGATCTCGGTGCTGTCACCGAGCCGTCTCGTCTGTGAAAAGGCAGAAATCTGTGAAAACCCGCACACAGGCTGAGTGTAGGAGCCAGAAAAATTAAGGTCGCTAAAGACACCCAGCAGTGTTCACACTGCAGGTGCCGAGTAGACGGTAACCACAGCTAACCCTGCCTTGGGCTTTGAGGCTCCTTCTTGTTCAGCTTTGCTGGTTAACAGCAGTGGTTGTTGGTGGAGTGAGGAACACTGTAGCGACAGCTGCGTTAGCTGATGTTTGTACAACAGGGAGAAGTCTTCGCACACCAGCAAGCAGCTCATTTATATTCACAATAATGCTCTTACACAGACACCATTATTTATTTGCATCTTACAGTTGGAATTTGTAAGGGTGTGGGGGGGGGGACAAAGAGGACAGATGTAGCTAGTACATAGGACAAGGATCAAATCCAGGGCTTAAGGGTTTTTGTGAGGCACCCACCTCCAGATGGACCTCAGGCTTTGGCCATGACTTCCACCCTCTGCAGAGCCCGAGGCGTTTAAACGGAAGTAGGAAGGCACCTGACAGAATGGCTGTGGTTGCTGACAAGGTAGACTCTGTTGGCTTCTTGGCTCCAATTCCAGGAAGTGACCTGAGGCGGTTGAAGCCAGGGAGAGCAGCGAGGAGAGAGGGTGGGTCATTGTTACAAATTCCCAACAGTCCAGTTCCCAACAGGAGACTCTGCCAAACCTCACTAGGACCGAAGAGACAGAATGAGAGAAATGAGCTTGAGGCTGGAGAGACCCCCGGAGAGAAGCTGAGCGGGTGGGGTGGGGTGGGGTGGGGGCTCCAGGGCTCTCATCTGTCTACTCCATGGGTGAGCGCTGCAGGGGCTTTGCTCCCATTCTCTACTTTCAATTGCCTCAACAAGAACATTGACTTACGAGTATGCATGCACTCTTGTGTTTGTGCGCCTATGTGTGTGCATCTACACTAGTGTGTGTGTGTGTGTGTGTGTGTGTGTGTGTGTGTGTGTGTGCACGCGCGCGCATCCCCACACTCAAGAGGAGAAGAAATGAAGGTCCTGCCATAGACAGCTGCAGGGAACTCAAGCTTTAGGACTGCCCGCTCACTCTCCCCTGAAGCTGAGCTAGCGTCCTCTCCCCCAGCTTGTCAGCAGAGCTGCCAAGCTTCTGATTCAGTGACATTTTACAGGATCGCTGTGTTCTTTCTTCAGAGCCATTGGAGATAGAACTGGGAACAGGAAGCCCACTGTCTTAGAGGATTGCATCAAGAACTGTGTTCCCCAAGCAGCTGATGGCAGTGGGGGTTGGAAGGAAGGAGCCAGCACCCCTGTGTTCCAATCCTGGCATCTAAAATTTTCACTCACTGCCTTTTCTTTAATCCCCTCAGTAAAGCAAGAGTTGGCCAAATTTCCTATTTACAGGTTAAAATCAGGGCTGAGAAACATGAAAATGACTTGCTTACAGCCATTCAGTGAATAAGCATCTTATAGAATATCTAATACACACACATATTATATACACTTTCCACGAGGACCCTTCCTTTGTATCACAAACCTGAATTCCCGAGACAGCCACTGGCTTGTAGGGCAGTGGGATGGTGTGGCTTCAGAGGTTTTCATGCTTCAGCTCCCTCTATAGACTAGAAATCCAGGCCTGTAGGGAGAGCCTCCCTAGACAAGCAGGCAAATATCACCTACCTCTCCGCACACCGGTAGGCCCATTCACTGGCATCCTCTCAGTCATTCCTGCCACACACTGAAGAGCCTTGGAGCTGGAAGAGGGCGTCTGGATCGTTGAGTTGACAGCTCTCTTTCATGGGCTAAAAGTTGCTTAAGGTAAACAGCTCTCTAGTCTGTAATTGGAGGACCACAGACTATGGACACGTTTACGAAAGGAGCAGTTGTTACAAGTACACAAAATGGGCTGTGATGGCAGCGATACAGGGCATTCAGCACACACGTCCAGAACCGTGCGGCAGCCTCGGGCGTGACGGAGGCGGTTTGGGTGCCAGGGATGATGGTTGTGAATGGGGCTGGGGTGGATAATGACAGTGGGAGTAGGGGAGACAGTGGCAAGGATGGTAACAGCGGAGGTGGTGGTGACGATGGCGCTGGTGATGGCGGTGGGGGAGATGTTGACGATATTGGAGTGGTGGAAGAAGTGCTGGTGGCAATGGAGGCAGCAGGTTGGTGAAGAAACCAGGTTGTCAGGAGAGATGACGGTGGTAATGGTGACGGTACGGAAGAAGGCGCCAGGGTTAGGTGGCAGTAGTAACAGCAGACATGGAGATGACCCTAGAGAGTGAGGTGAAAATGTAAGAGGTAGTAGTCTTGGAGAGAGCATCTTACTTCTTAGGCTTAGGGCAAGCCGGATTTCCCAAATATAAAGGAGCCAGCATACACAGGGAGAGCCTGAGGCTCCATGTTGGCAGAAGGCACATTCTTCTCAGAACACCACGTGATTCCTTATGTTGGCCCAGAGCTCATCTCTATGAAGATGAAACAAGAACAGTGTAGATCTTCCTGGCCTGTCCAGTATCTTCTATTCCTATGTGAGTAGACCACAGAGCCCAGGGCTTCTGTGCAAACTCACAGGAACATTCAGGTCTGTTCACTACTAGACATTCATCTTGTAGGCACACATACTCACACACGCACACACACACACACACACACCACGAATCTCCCATTGTGTGTACATCACACGCAGTCACACACACGTGCTCCCTCTCGTTTCTGCTCCTGCTTTTTGTCCTAACAAGCCAGCAGACAGAGGATGGAGTGCGGCTTAGAATGCCACAGGTCCACATCCACTGTCTCTGCCAAGGCTGGCTGCCTCGCACTGACAGCTTTGCCACTGACAGCTTTGCCACTGACTCAGCCACTGAGACACGCTCGGGAAGAAAATCAATATGTTGTTTGTCTCTCTTGAAGTGAGGGCACACCAGATGAAAAAGTCTCAATGGGTGGCTTCTTTGTAGCAGCTGATTCCCTGCTGTGGGCTCCATCTAGTGTGGTCTCACCTGTTAGCAGTGATATCAGGGGTGGTTGATAGAAGAGAACCCTCTTCTGCATAGTCTGTATTAACTACTATGGCTCGTTGGCACTCATGGTGAGTGTTGTGAGCAAGGCTTAATACAGCCAAGACCCATCAAACACCCACTGCTCCACAGTCTCTCTTCCTACAGAAGCATGTGTGGTTCATACTTCATGGGTCCTCCATGCGTTATCACCCCTAATGCTTCCTGTAGTCTGACCTAAATCATAGACTCACTGCCATGTCTGTCCTTAATAATGCCTTTCTTTTCTCCGATGGGGGAAGTAATGACACCTGGGCAAGCTGCTCCATTTCTTGGGCGTGGGCTAGTGCTTTGAAAATGTATGCTAAGGGGAAAGGCGGTGGGGAGGGTGGGACTGGGAGGAGAGGAGGGAGGGGCTGAGATAGGGATTTAAAGTGAATAAATTAACATTTTTTTGAAAAAAGAAAATATATGCTAAGTGAAGAGAACGAGGCCCGAGTGACATGCGTGTGGCAGTTCTTTAGTTTCCCCCAACCCAGGGCGCTCCCCCGTCCCCAGTTCAGTGCAGGCTAAGAGCCAGCCTTAGGCTTTGCAGCCTCCTGGAAGGCAGAACCCCACCCAGTGCTATCAGACCACAAGTAAAGATTCCAAAGATACAGGCTATGCCCTTGCCTTCCTGAATGGACACAGCAACAGCCCGTGTCGGCATCTGGCACGCTCCAGAGACTCGTACAGAGCTCCCTTCATGAGGACAAGATCAGTGGCAACTACAGGCTTTTCAAGGTTTGTGTGGTGACTCAGAAATCAGCCACAAGCAGCACCATGTCCTGTATGGATCAATGGCGTAGCACTGCCCTTTCCTGCCAGTGACATTTCTGGATTGCAGCCTTGATGAAAGGAGAGGCTCCCCAATCAACCATGGGGGAAAAATTCAGCATTTAGGGACCCTAAAACAACGCCTAGGTTCCACAGTGGGCTCTGTTGGCTGAATCCCAGCTGAATCTTGGTCATATCTGGCCATCCACCCATTACCAGCTTCAAGCATCCCACTGGCTTCTGTTGCTGGTCTAGATATGGGGATGTGGGGTGTTTCCCTAAGACTAAGGAATCACAGCCCACTCTAAAAAGCATCATGCATCTTGATTAGGATTAAACAAATCTGATAGCAATTGATTGTAGCCATCAAAAGCCTAAGAGGACAGCCAGCTTGAAGACAAAGCTGCTATGGAAACAACAGGGTAAATTCTGTGTCTCTGATACCCCACAGAGATACAGAACGCACAATGTCCAGGACCTGCCCTACCCTGGGCCTCTAATTAAGTCAAATGAGCTGTTTCCTTCCTGGATCAGTCACCTTGACTTGCCACGGCTCTGTTCCTCATAGCCCAAAGAATCTTAAGTGAGGCGCTCTGTACTGTAGACAAAGAGGAGGGCTCTTCTTGGAGAATGAACAGAAAGCAACAAGTCTGGTTGTCGATTCTGGGATATTTTCATCTGCAGTGACATCAGAGGAGAGCCCTCTCTCTACAGCAGTCCTGCAGAGCAGAAGGCAGGCCTTCGCTCACTGCCCAGGGACAGCAAGGGGAACACAGGCATGGAAGGCAGTCTCCAGTTGGCTGGCCA
The DNA here is from genome assembly GCF_907164565.1 of Psammomys obesus. Classification (NCBI taxonomy): domain Eukaryota; kingdom Metazoa; phylum Chordata; class Mammalia; order Rodentia; family Muridae; genus Psammomys; species Psammomys obesus. The sequence goes on from NW_026596064.1 coordinate 2,936,316, forward strand.
ACTGTCCAGTGTAAGCTTGGCATTCAGACCACGGTTTTCATCCAGCCTTTATCTAGGGGGCTCCATCCAACCTTGAAGAATTACGCCTTAGAAATTCACATTCTTTGGCATGCTTTCTGCGGGCAAGGGAAAAACAGAGAGAGAGTCGAGTCGAGTCTCTCCTTTTTTTAGAATCAGATCTCAGGTGTTGCCTCTTATGATTGACCCAAGAAAGTCAACATTCCCAGCTTTAACAAAAGGCCCTGCTTAAGTTGCACTAGTTGGGAGAAATATTTGTTGGATGAGAAAGAGAAAAAAATGCTCAGAGCAATGACACCAGTATGAATTCCAGAGCCAGAACTGGATTACGAGGATTATTTCTTTGTAGAGCAGGCAATGAACCATGCCTCTCCACCAAGCGTGGGTTTCCAAATCAGCTGGGCTTAGTAAGCATGGGTCAAAAGTGGCACCATACAGCACATACTCTTGTTGTTATGTCGGCAGGAGCAGAGCAGACCCCCTTGTCTGAGTGTAACTGTTTCTGCTCTCTGCTTAGTGTTTGAGCTTCAGCAAGTCTCTTAGCTCGTTGGGCCCCCATCACTTTTTGAGCAAATTTATTACCTGTATTCCCATGGTAACTGAAAAGATAAAGTGTCCACTTGTGCCAGGAATATGAGTAGTTTCTCAATACACAGTATGTAGCTTCAGTTATTGATAACCATCCAGCCCACCTCTCTTCTTTTCTATGACTCGTTTTAGAAAGTCTTCACTCTATCTTCGTAACCTAATATTCTGCTGGCCTTTCATGTCAGCCCCGGATTTGGTGCTCTACTTATTCTTGACTAATAATGTATATACTAAGGGTTTTGGGGAATATGTCTTAGTTAATTATTAATAACTACATGGGATAGGTTCTATAACCACCTTATTTTCCCTGTAGAGGTTCATTCTGACAGGTTCCAGACATTCATGACTTCCTGGTCCCAGGCCATGACCCAGGTCCTTCCGCCTAGATAGGACTCCCTGGGTGTACTGACACATATTACACACAGACCCTGGTTATATGCAGAGGGAGCTCCATGGGGCAATGAGCCCATGAAGCAGGTCCTTCAGGGACATTGGAGAAGTACATGCTTCTCCTTGGCGACTTTGCCTTTCCAAAGACTTGAGTGTGTCCAGTGGGAAACTGTGCCAAGGGATGGGTGATGCTGGGCATTGGCAGGATACTAACAGTTTGAGCCCTTCTGGTGAGGCCCATCCCCTTAGGGGTCAGCCAGTGCCCGCAGACTCTCTTGCAGCTACTTCAGTAAGTTGCCTTTCAATGGGCTTTGCCATCAATATTAAGAAACAGGAGGCAGAAATCAGTGTGGTAAATCAAAGTAATTCTGGCTTGAGATGCTTGTTCTCAGAGAGCCTCACCATTTTGACTTAGTTCAACCAGTATTTTCAAGGGATGTTCTAGGAACTAGACCAAGAGATACTATACTCGGTACTTGGACCAGAGGTAGGTGATTCGCTCTTCTGTCCTAGAGAAGCCCAGAGCCTGGGGAGAGAGGTGAGGAGAGGGACAGTGAGGCAGAGTGGAGTGATTATTGTCCTTTATAAGGTGACCATATATAGCGCACAATCTGGACGAAAGGTCAGTGCTCCATGGAGATGGGGGTCAAAAAAATCTTCACAGAGGAAATGACCCAGATATTGATTCCATTAATATTTGTTGGCTGTCAACTGGCACTAATTTTCATGCTAGAGGATTTCACAGGCATCACCACATTTATGCGTCACAAGGTCCCTGCGAAGCAGGTGTTATTAGCCCTGTGACTTCCTAGGATGAGGAAGGGATGTCAAGAGGTCTTGTGGCTAACAAGTGAGACTGGACCTTAAGCAGGAACTCTCAATGTGGCCACCCAAGAAATGGGAGGGGCTGGCTTTGGGGCCCGTTTCAATTATGCAGACATTTCATTGGTGACATAATGGACCCGAAGGCCACTGTGTGTGTGTGTGTGTGTGTGTGTGTGTGTGTGTATGTACGAGTGTGCACATGCATGTGGGAGTGTGTGTGTGTGTGTGTGTGTGTGCTTGTGTTTGAGCACATGCTTGCCCCCTGTCTTGAAGATCTTAGACTTAAGGAGGGAAGAGACCTGAGAGAGTCTAGAAGCTGTTATGCTTCTCTGTTACATTGCAAATAGCCAGAATAGTATATAGGCTTAGAAGAGAAGGAGACAGACAGACAGAAGGAAGGGGTGGTCCAGCCTGGGCAGCAAGAGCTACAGGGAGTGAGGAGAGGAACCAGTGTGCAGTGTGAAGGCAGACACTCAGCAGTAGCACAAGATTTGGGGATGTGCAAAACAGGTAGCCTAGAGACCGAGGGGGGGGGGGAGTTCAGGAGGAAACACTGGAACCAAGCCTGGAAGGAGCCAGAAAAAAAGAGACACCACTGTTTGGCTCTGCCAAATGTCACTACACACTTAGTTAATAATCTCCATTACCTCCTATCTTGTGGGCACTGCGGCTCCATGTCTCCGGAGGTCCGAGGAATGTGAGGGGCTGAGTCAGGAGACGGTTTTGTTGTAGGTCAGTAATAGCTGTTCTGACGACGGTCAGCAGCGGGTTACCTAGTCTTCTAGATTGTTCTTCCCCCAGCTCTCCTCTACCACACCAGAATGTAGGCCAGGTCTGACTTGCAGGCTGCAGGGGGCAAGGGGCCGGAGGTTGGGGGGGAGATGCGGGGTAGAGCACCTCAGTCAATCCAACTGCCGGTGAGGAAGAGTCTTGACTGTGAATTAATTTCATGCCATAAAAGATCGATCCGTTTCTGCTCAACTATGTAGCATCTTAAGGAAGAGATTAAAATAAAGCTCCCCTCCCCCTCAAAAATAGACACAAATGATGGGAGTGTGGTTTATAGGTGATGGAGGGTCAGTATCCCCCGGGGTTCAGTAAGCCTCAGGCTCTACACCAGTGAAGGAGGGAAGCATGGAATGGCCAATATGGTCCCTAGGGACTTTTCAATTCTGACATTCCAGGGTTGTGGGGCCAACCCCTCTTTCCAGCGTTTGATTGGAGACGGTGGAAGCCCAGAGCCTGGGAACTTGAGCCAGCTCTACAGGAGCATGGGCAGAGGCAGCAGCTATAAGAACCAGCAAACTAGCTTGGGGCTATAATTACCACATGCACTATTTAAGGAAGGCTATTCTGGGCCCACTCTCCTCCACACAGTTTTCCCCCAGATTCTTTTGTTACTATATCATATTTCCTTTTCCACAGTGTATGCTCCTTTGAGCAGTTGCCCAGAGACAGAAGGGGTCACTGTAGCATTCCAGGCCTTGGCCTGGTGTGTGTGGCTTAATAACATCCTTCAGAGGCATTAGGTCCATGTTTGTAAAACCTGTAATGGTCACCTATGTCAAGGTGCTTGCTTTCTCTGTTATGTGGGTGTACTTAATTAAAGTTAAGGACATGGAATCAGAAGGTGGCCGTGTGTCGTCCAGATGGCCTACCTGTAGTCACATGTCAGATGCTGGCTTCAACACTGGGGTAAATGATGCAGTTTGAAGCCAAGAAGTGCCAAGAGCCAGCAGAAGTTAGAAGAGGTGCAGGTAGATGGGTCCTGAGAACCCCCAAAGAGAGTATGGCATTGTGGGCACATTGAGTTCTGCCTGTAATGTTGATTTTGGACGTTTAACCTCTACCATTGGAGGAGAATGAATTTCAGTTACTTTAAGGCACTAAATTTGTGACAATCTATGATAGCAGACACCATGACCACGGTAACTCTTATAAAGGAAAACATTTAATTGGGACTGGCTTCCAGTTTCAGAGGTTTAGTCGATTATCATCGTGGTGGGAAACATGGCAGCATGTAGGCAGATGTGGTGCTGGAGAAGGAGCTGAGAGTTCCGCATCTTGATCTGCAGGCAGCAGAAGGAGAGACTGTGTGGACTCTCCTTCCTGGACTCACCAGAGACTGTCTGTCTCAGTTTTCTGCATGGGATTTAGTGCAGGGTCCACAGACTTGGGAAGGGAGAAGGCTTAGAGGCCCAGGCTATGCCTTGTGGGTAGAGGACTTAACCTCTCCAAGGCAGTTTTCTCATCTACAAAATGGGAATGATCCCTGACTTGCTCACCGCTACGAGTTAACACAGACTTCAAGGCAATTTGTCTCTTTTAAAGCTCTCTGCCTCTAGCTATTATTTTTCATTAAGTCTTCTGGGCACAGTCCTGCAACAGATCCCCACGAGTATCAATGCAGAGCTCCTGGGAGATGCAATTAAGAGTCAGATTGGGGAAAAAGTGTGTGGCTCTTGCCACTGACCTTCTTGAGTGCTTGTTTTCTATCATTCCATGAGAAAATGCAATGGTCTAAAGTAGGGCTTCTCAGCCCTAAACTGTAGTCACTGATACACCTTAGCCAAAGGCTAGACAAGATTGTGAAATCCTCAGTGTGTTCATAGCTGTCTTAGTTAAGGCTTTATTGTTGTGAAGAGACACCATGACCACAGCAACTCTTATAAAAGAAAACATTTAATGGAGCTGGCTTATAGGTTCAGAGGTTTAGTCCATTATCATCATGGCAAGAAACATGGTGGTGTGCAGGCAGACATGGTGCTGGAGAAGGAGCTGAGAGTTCTACCTATTGATCCGCAGGCTGCAGAAGACTGTGTCCCCACATTGGGCTTAGCTTGAGCATATAAGACCCCAAAGCAGGCTGGCCTGACACAGCCTGCCAGAAACAGTGGCTAGGTCTGCCCAGGGCCCTCTATGCTCCACTTCCTCTGTGTGCCCCACACCCCAGTTCCCCTGCCTGGGCCATTTCTGGGTCCCACCCGATATGCGACTGCAGAGACCCGCACAGATCAGGAAGCAGCAGGAAAACCAGAAGACTGCAGCCTTCTGAGATCACGCGTTCTACCTACAACCCCAGAGACCAATTACCATCAGAGACCACCAGGCCTGATAATAACAGAGTCAACCAAATGGCTAGAGGTCAGCGCAAGAACACCAGCCACAAAGCAACCCAGGGCTACATGACACTACCACGACCCAGCTATTCTATCCCAGCAAGTCCTGAGGATCCCATCGCATCAAAAGCACAAGAAAATGATCTTAAATCTGAGGTTATGAAAATGATAGAGGCCTTAAAAGAAGAGAATAAATTCCTTAAACAACTGCAGGGAAATACAACCAGACAGGTGAAGGAACTGAGTAAACCCCTTAAAGAAATACAAGAAAATACAACCAAATGGGAGAAGGAAGTTAATAAAACAGTCCAGGACCTAAAAATGGAAATAGAAGCAATAAAGAAAACACAATCTGAGGCAATCCTGGATATGGAAAACCTAAGGAAGAGAAAAGGAACTACAGACACAAACATCACTAACAGAATACAAAAGATAGAAAAGAGAATCTCAGGTGTAGACGATATGATTGAAAAAAATGTTAGATTTAACATTTTCTTTGACTGAAAATGTTAAATCTAAAAAGTTCTTGACACAAAGAAATCTTGACATCCAAGAAATCTGGGACAATGTGAAAAGACCAAACCTAGGAATAATAGGAATAGAAGAAGATTCCAAACTCCAAGGCCCAGAAAGTATTTTCAACAAAATCATAGAAGAAAACTTCCTCAACCTAAAGAAAGAAATCCCTATAAGCATACAAGAAGCCTACAGAATACAAAATAGATTGGATGAAAAAGAAAATCTTCCCACCACATAATAACCAAAACACTAAATATACAGAACAAAGACAGAATATTAAAAGCTGCATGGGAAAAAGGCTAAGTCACATATAAGGCAAACCTATCAGAATTACACCTGAATTCTCAACAGAGACTATGAAATCCATAAGGGCCTGGACAGATGTCATACAGATACTAAGAGAGCACAGATGTCGACCCAGACTACTAAACCCAGTAAAACTTTCAGTCACCATATATGGAGAAAACAAGATATTCCATGACAAAACCAAATTTAAACAGTACCTAGGCACAAACCCAGCCCCACAGAAGATAGTAGAAGGAAAACTACAACCCAAGGAGGCTAACTACCCCCAGAAAAACACAGAAAACAACCCACAGTGGCAAAAGCATGCACGTGCGCACGCTCACACCCACTTACACACACTCTGCCACCACAAATATCAAAATAACAGGGAGTAACAACAATTGGTCGTTAATATCTGTCAACATCAATGGCCTAAACTCCCCAATAAAAAGATACAGACTAACAGAATAGATGCATAAATAGGACTCATCATTCTGTTGTCTACAAGAAAGACACCTCAGCAATAATGATAGATATTACATCAGAATACAGGGATGGAAAAAAGTTTTCCAAGCAAACTGAGACAAGAAACAAACTGGAGTATCAATTCTAATTTCTAATAAAACAGACTTTCAACCAAAATTCATCAAAAGAGATGGGGAAGGGCACTTCATACTCATCAAAGGAAAAATTGACCAAGATGGCATTTCAGTTCTGAATATATAGGCCCCAATGCAAGGGCACACAGATTTATAAAAGAAACATTACTAAAGCTTAAACCACACATCAGACCCTACACAGTTTCTCTCACCAATGGACAGATCATTGAGACGGAGACTAAACAGAGAAATAACGAAACCAACCAAAGTTATGAATGAGTTGGACCTAACAGATATCTACAGAATATTCCATCCAAACACAAAAGAATATACCTTTTCTCAGTACCTCATGGAACCTTCTCCAAATTTGATCACATATTCAGACACAAAGCAAGCCTCAACAAATATAAGAAAGTTGAAACAGCACCTTGTATTCTAGCAGACCACGGATTAAAGCTAGACTTCAACAACAACAGGAATAATAGACTGCCTACAAACTCGTGGAAACTGGACAACTCTTTTAACTTAATGACCACTGGGTCAGGGAGATAAAGAAAGAAAGAAATTAAAGACTTTCTAGGATTCAGTGAAAATGAAGGCACAACACACTCAAACTTATCGGACACAATGAAAGCAGTGCTAAGAGGAAAGTTCATAGTGCTTAGTGCTTTCAAGAAGGAATGTGGAGAAAGCTCATACTAGCAACTTAACAGCTTACATGAAAGCACTAGAGAAAAAAGAAAGCAAACACACCCAAGAGGAGTAGATGGCAGGAAATAGTCAAACTCGGGGCTAAAAATCGGTAACCGAGAAAAAAAGAGAACAATACAGAGAATCAGCAAAACCAAGAGTTGGATTTTTTAGAAAATCAACAAGATGGACAAACCCTTAGCCAAATTAACTAAATGGCAGAGGAATAGTATACAAATCAATAAAAGCAGAAATGAAAGGGAGATCTAACAACAGACAATCAAGGAAATCCAAAGAATCATATTCCAAAGATCATATTTCAAAAACCCATATGCCACAAAATTGGAAAAGCTAAATGAAATGGATCATTTTCTTGACAGATAACACTTATCAAAGTTAAATCAATATCAGCTGAAAAATTTAAATAAACATCTAATCCCTAAGGAAATAGAAACAGTCATAAAAATCCTCCCAACAAAAAGAGCCCTGGGCCAGATAGTTTTAGCATAGAATTCTACCAGACTTTCAAAGAAGAACTAATACCAGTACTTCTTACACTATTCCACAAAACAGAAACAGAAGGAACATTGTCAAACTTATTCTATGAGGCCACAGTCATCCTGATACCTAAACCACACAAAGACCCAACAAAGAAAGAGAATTTCAGACCAATTTTCCTTATAAACATTGATGCAAAAATACTCAACAGAATACTTGCAAACTGAATCCAGAAAAACAACGAAAATGTCATCCACCATGATCAAGTTGACTTCACCGCAGAAATGCAGGGATGTTTAATATACAAAAAAAAACCATCAATATAATCCACCATATAAACAAACTGAAAGAAAAAAATAAACATATGATCATCTCATTAGATGCTGAAAAGGCCTTTGACAAAATCCTATACTCCTTCATGTTTAAAGTCTTGGAGAGATTAAGGATACAAGGCACATACCTAAACGCAATAAATAAACGCAGGCCAAAGCCAACATCAAGTTAGATGAAGAGAAACCTAAAGCATTCCCACTAAAGTCAGGAACAACAAGTCTTCAGCCTTTCACCATAGCTCTTCAATATAGTACTTGAAGTTCTAGCTCGAGCAATAAGACAACTAAAGGAGATCAAGGGGATAGAAATTGGAAGAAAAGAACTCAAAGTATTGCTATTCGCAGATGATATAATAGTATAAAGTGATCCCCTAAGATTCTACCAGAGAACTTCTACAGCAAAGTGCCTGGGTACAAAATTACCTCAAAAAAGTCAGTAGCCCTACTTTATACAAGCCACAAAAGGGCTGAGAAAGAAATTATGGAAACAACACCCTTCACAATAGCAACAAATAATATAAAATATCTTGATGTAACTCTGGCTAAGCAAGTGAAAGACCTGTACGACAAGAACTTCAAGTCTTTGAAGAAAGAAATTGAGGAAGATTTTAGAAGATGGAAAGATCTCCCGTACTCATGGATCGGTAGGATTAATTTAGTAAAAATTGCCACTCTGCCAAAAGCCATTATTAGATTCAATGTAATTCTCTTCAAAATTCTAACACAATTTTTACAGACCTGGAAAGAACAACCATTGACTTCATATGGAAAAAGACCCAGGATAGCCAAAACAATAAATTCTGTACAATAAAAGAACTTCTGGTGGTACCAACATCCCTAATTTCAAGCTATATTACAGAGTGATAGTAATAAAAATTGCATGGTATTGGCATAGAAACAGACAGGTTGATCAAACCAACTTGAAGACCCAGAAATAAACCCACAGTCCTACGGGCACTTGATTTTTGACAAAGAAGCCAAAACCATACAATGGAAAAAAGATAGCATCTTCAAAAAGCGGTGCTGATCTAACTGGATGGCTGCATGTAGAAAAATGCAAATAGACCCGTATTTATCATCTTGCACAAAGTCCAAGTCCAAAGATCAAAGACCTTGACATAAAACCAGAGACTCTAAATCTATTAAAAGACAAAGTGGATAAAAGTCTGGAACTCATTGGCATAGGAGATAACTTCCTGAAGAGAACACCAGCAGCACAGGCTCTATGATAAAAAATTAATAAAGGGGATCTCAGAAACTGAGAAGTTTCTGTAAGTCAAAGGACACTGTTAATAGAACAAAACAGCAGCCTACAGATTGGGAAAAGATCTTCACCAACCCTACATCAGACAGAGGGCTAATATCTAAAATATACAAAGAATTTAAGAAATTAAACATCAACAAATCAAATAATCCAATTAAAAATGGGGTATGGAGCTAAACTGAGAATTCACAACAGACGAATCTCAAATGTCTGGAAAGCACTTAAAGAAATGCTCAATGGCCTTAGCCATCAGAGAAATGCAAAGCAAAATGACTCTAAGATTCCATCTTACACCAATCAGAATGGCTAAGATCAAACACTCTAGTGACAACACATGCTGGAGAGGATATAGAGCAAGTGGAACCCTCCTCCATTGCTAATGGGAGTGCAAATTTATATAACCTCTCTGGAACTCAATCTGGCACTTTCTCAGAAAATTGGGAATAGTTTTACCTCAAGACCCAGCTATACCACTCCTGCATATACCCAAAAGATGCTTCTCCATTCAACAAGGGCATTTATTCAGCTATGTTCATAGTGGTTTTATTTATAATAGCCAGAAACTGGAAACAACCTAGATGTTCCTCACTCAAAGAATGGATACAGAAATTGTGGCACATTTACACAATGGAACACTACTCAGCTATTAAAAACAAAGAAATCACAAAATTTGCAGGCAAATGGATAGAACTAGAAAAGATCATCCTGAGTGAGGTAACCCAGATCCAGGAAGATGTACATGGTATGTATTCACTTATAAGTGAATATTAGACCTATAGTACAGGATAATCACACTAAAATCCACAGACCCACAGAAGCTAAGTGACAAGGAGGGCCCAAGGGAGGGTGCAGCATGTCACTCAGAAGAGGAAACAGAATAGACAGCAGAGGTGGATGAAGAGAGGGAACTGGGAAGGAGATGGAATGGGGAAGGAAGCAAGGGTGGAGATCAGATGTGGGGAGAAAGGGGGGGAAGTGCTGGGAACAGGAAGGGAAACTGAGGAGAGGACATCTCTTTGTCAAGCTGGAGGCCTGTAACGGGTTAGACTTCTGGGAGCATATGGATGTGACTCTAGCTGAGACTCCTAATAGAGAGGACATGAAGACTTAAGTGACCACCTCCTAACCAGGCAGGACTAGTGGAAAGACGGGGACAACTCACCGACAAAACCTTTGATCCAAAAATTACTCTGTCTACATGAAGTACAGGGATAAAGAGGGAACAATGATGGAGGGAATGTCCAACCAATAATTGGACCAACCGGAGACCACCCAACGGTAGACAGCCAGCCCCTGACACTATTTAATGATGCTCTGTTATGCTTGCAGACAGGAGCCTAACTTGACTGTCGTCTGGGAGGCTCCAGCCAGCAGTGGGTTGAGACAGATGATGGGACTTGAAGCCAAGTATTGAGAGGAGCTTATGGAGTCCTGTGGAAGTGTTGGGGGAAAGATGGAAGGACCTGGAGGGGACAGGAACCTCACAAGAAGACCAACAGAGACAACTAACCCAGTCCCATGGGGGCTTTCAGAGACTGAGACATCAACTAAGGAGTATGCATGGTCTGGAACTAGGCCTCTTGCGCATATATAGCCAATGGGCAGCTTGGTCATCATAGGGGCTGCCCAGTGAGTGGAGGGAGGGGCTGTTTCTAACATGGACTCTGTTGCCTGCTTTTGGATAGTGCCCTGGCAGTACTGTCTTGCCTAGCTTCAGGGGATGCGGATATGCTCAGTCCTGATGTGACTTGGTGTGCTGGGGAAGATTGATACTATTGATACTATTTCTGGGGGCAAAGGGAGAGGGGAAGGAGGATAAAGGGGAAGGAAGAGAGTGGGAGGGAATGAGGGAGGGGGTCCCCTTGAGATGTAAAGTTAATGAATGGAAATTTTTTTTCTAAATAAAAAAGAAAGTGGCATCAAACCAAACAAAACAAACAGACAAACAAAAACCCTCAAAGTACACCTCCACGGTGAGACACTTCTTCCAACAAGGCCACACCTACTCCAACGAGGCCACATCTCCTATCATTGCCACTCTCTATGGGCCAGCATTCAAATGTATGAGTCTATGGGGTCCATTTCTATTCAAACCACCGCAATGGTCTTCAAACACCATAGTGAGAGGCTTTGACATGTCTGATGACTGGAAAGCATTGGCCTTGCTTTGCCATTCCAACGTCCAATGTCAAATTTTTTGAATGTAGGAATATATATGAACAAATGAATAAACTTGAAGGGATGAACCCTGACCACACACACAAACCCCCACACTGCAACCTTCTTATAACCTACAATATTGTCCCAATGCAAAAGACTGGTGTTTCCTGCCACTACTTCCCTATCTCACATTATTTCCATGGATCTCTGTTTGACTGAGACAAATTCTTGTGAGTCTCCATCAGAAATCCAAGTCCAGAACTGGTGAGCACTTCTGATGATGTGTCTTCCCTTGAATCCGTAGGGATCCCAAACACTCACTACTCTGGGGCCTACAGGCACAACACTAGGCCTAGTCTAGTCCACAAAGTAAGTACATCCTCTAAGCCATGTACTTTCTAGCTGTACCTCAGGACTGGGAGCTTTAAAAAAAAAAAATCAGGATTTTCTATCTTCTGTTTACCAAGTTCCCCCTCTTCTTCCTCAGAGGCTGTTGGAGCCTCTTCTAGATTTCCAGTCTGCTGCTTTAACAAACAACAGGCAAAAAGCAACTTAAGGAAGAAAAGGTTATACTTGGCTTCTGCTTTCAAGTCACAGTCCATCATTGAGGAAAGCTGGGGAAGGAACTCAAGAAGAAACTTGTGGTAGAATCCCCAAGGAATGAAGCTTGCTGGCTCAATCATGAGTCATGGCCAGCTAGCTTTCTTATACAGCTCAGGACCATTTGCCCAGGGAATGGTGTTTGGGCCTTCCTGTATCAATCAACAGAGGAATCATTCCCAGACATGCCTACGTGTTGACATGACCTGGGAAATCCTTCAATTGAGATTAACTTCTCAAGTAATTCCAGGCGATGTCAATTTAACAGGTAAGTTAAGTAGGACAGGGCCCCACTATGGGCTCTGCAGATTCTGTGAGAGACACACTTGGGAGGCAGAGAGAGGATAAAAACATTCTGCAATTCAATGGAATATTTGACAAGCTGTACTCTTTTCTTTGTTATTATTATTGTTATTTATGTGGCATATGCTCATTTTATAGATCTGCGAGTACCAGAAAATGCCGTCACGGCCAGGTGCACTTTTAATCCCAACACTCAGAGGCAGAGATGGGAAACTCTGTGAATTTGAGTGCAGCCTGGTCTACATAGTGGCTTCCAGGTCAGCAAGGATTACATAGTAAGACCCTATTTCAAAATAAAATGTCATTATAATTCTAATAATTCCACCATCTCATCTATTAACATTCTGATATATTACTTTTTATTCATTTTCCTGTAATTTTCATGTGAATCAAATTATAGGTTACACTCTTAAACCTGGCTCTCTAAACTGAACATTTAGCATAAACTACTTCTCATAGTTTAAAGTTTTATAAATAATTATAAATTATTTATAATAATTTTATAGTTATTATAAATTATATCTTTAGATACTTTTATAAATGATATCTTTAGATATAATTTATTTTTTACTTTATATGTTCATTTATTTATTTTTGTTTTGTTTAAGACAGTATTTTTATGTAGCCCAAGAAGGCTTTGAACTCAAGATTCCTTACCCCAAGCCTTCTGAGTACTAGATTCTGGGAGAGTACCACCTTCCCAGGCTTAGAGATCATGTGAAGACCAGAGGTCAACCTCATATGTCTTTCTCAATCACTCTCCACCTCATTCTTTGGGACACTCTCTCTCACTAAAGCAGGCACTCCACAATCATCTAGTTTGGTTGGCCAGAAAGTCCCAAGAATCACCTGTTTCTGTCTCCCCACTGCTGAGGTTACAAGCAACATGCTATCATCATTTTAATTAAAAAAATATTTGACAGTTTCATAAAACGATATAATAGATTTTAGTCATTTTTACTACCAATGCCCTGTCTCATCCCACACCCTTTCCATGAAACCCTTTCTCTTTCCAATAGGCCCCTCCCACTTTCATGACCTTTTGGGTATGACTCGTTAAGTTTAATATGGTTGTTTACACGAGCATGAGCATGAGTAGTAGATTATTTACTTATTCATGGCTGCATTCAAGAAATTACCTCCTTTCCCAATAACTGCTAACTACCGATAGTCCTGAAGGGAGATGTGGGGCCTCATGGGCCCTCCTTCCCATCCGTGATGAAATGTTGATGGATCTGGTCTTCTGCTGTTAGACATAGCCACAGGGAACTCGTGAGTGCAGTGGCCACATCTTGTCCAGAAGACATCTTTTAGTGGTACATCTCCCCATGCTGAGGTCCTTATACCTTCTCTTCTTCAGTGTGCCCTGAGTATTGGAGAGAGTGATATGGATGCCCCACATAGAATCAAGTGTTCCTCCCTTGCTTGTTCTTGGCACATTGAACGTTTATGATTCTGAGTTAATGGCCACCTGCTGTAATAAGACACTTTCCTGAAGAAGACTGAGGGCAGTACTAACCTACGGATAGGAACATGAATATTTAAAAGGCAGGAGTGCTTTCCTGTGCAGTGGCAATGCAATCAAAAAGCACTTGGTTAATCCTACAGAGGTCATGCCACTATTACACTGGCAAGCTTATCCTGCCAGGCAGTTCATTACTGTAGCTTTCAGGCTTCAGAGGAAGTGTCAATGACTTTTGTCCCTTAGCAGGCAGCATAGCACATTCCAGCCTGATGAAAGCTAGCCATCAGGGCCAAAGCTTTCAGCTTTGTTCCAGCTTGATTTCTCTGTTTTGTAATCAATGCAGGTGGTGTCTTCACCAATAGGGTCTTATGTCAAGCTCTGGGGGGCAACCAAGATCAATACATGGGTACTGGGGGTACAAACTCAGGCCCACGTGCTTGCAAGCAAACACTTTACTGACCAACCCATCTCCCCATGAAGCAGGATTAGAGGAACATAGGCAGGCAGGCAGGCAAGGAAAGCTAAGGCAAACTCCTAAAGATGATGGCTTCTAGTTCCCGGACGTCTCTGCGAGGAGGAACTTCATGAAAGCACAGGGACAAGTATCTAGACAGAACCAACAAGAGAAAGGGAAGGACCCAGGTGACCTATGAAATGACCAAGTGAGTGACTGTTTAATAGATTTCCAGCTTTGGGTTTCCCTCATCAGGAATGTGTAATGTTTTTCTTTTCTCTGAGGCTTGGTCTTCTCTCTTCTCTGGTCATTCAGTTCTTTGTGCCAGGGAACAAACTCAGCAATTACCTAGGCTATGTCCAGCCCCTGAGACATCACTTTTAATAGCCACATAAAGCCTCTCAATGTAATTTTTCCAAGGATTGCCAAATGTAAAGTGCACAGAAGCCATCCATCAGCACTCTAATTCTGTCCTATTTTCTTCAACCCACGTACATCCCATTTGCAGAATTTAGCAAGAGGATGTGTCCATTACCAAGTCAGTGAGCAGTGTAGGCCATTTTTCTGCAGTCCACAGAGAAGATTCAAGAAAGATTTTACTTATATCCTATACCATATACCAATACTCACAACTATGTCTCCTAACCACTTCTGACTTGTATTAAATCTGAAACCCCATGTAGCTGGAGTGCCAGAAAGAAATGTTTGCTTTTCCAGCTTTTTCTCTCCTTCTTCCTTAGATATCTTCCTGTTCCCCATTGTACTTTTAACTTACCCTTATAAGGATTCCCAGCTTCCCACATGTTTTCTTCTGGAAGCCAAAGTACTCAAGGGATCTCTGATCACCGGATCTACCTATCCTCCTTAAAGGGCACTTTAGTGAAAATCATTTGATTCCCCAACTGGCCTTTGAAAAATCATCCACCCCCAATGACCTCACTTTTACTAGGTGCTCCTTCCCGACACATTTTCCAAGAGTAAAGACTTGGCTCATTTTATTAAACCGGTGAAAATAGCATTTCCTTGATTTGTTTTTCATGGGATCAATTCTTATTTTGTTAGCTCTGAATGGGAAAAACTTGTCTTAAGAAGGAAATGGAAATCTGCCCAGGCAAATGTACAAAATGTTTATATGAATGTCATGGATATCCAGAAAATGGACTATCGACCAACTCCAATCGGTGGGTATTTGATTAAGGGGAGAACAGATACAATTTAAATAAAGCATTCCGGGCAACAGATAAAAACATACGGTACAGGAGGGACTGAACGAGTGAGACGGTCATTTTAGTTTGCCATTTTTGTTGCTGTGCTAAAACACCATGCCCATGAACGACTTGGGGAGGAAAGGGTTAATCATATCTCACGGGGTTAAAGTCCACCATTGAGAGTGCAGTCATGGCAGGAGCTCAAGCAGGAATCTGGAGGCAGGAACCGAAGCAGAGAACATGAGGGAATGAATGCTGCTTGTTCAGTCCTTGAGGCTGGATGTCTCAGCAATTGGGAGGTGTCCCATAGCGGCCGTATCAATCAGACCAAGGAGGTTCCTAAGTTAGTGATGGAAGTCTGGAAATCTTGGTTCTGCTATCAGCAAAGGAGTCCATTGCAGCAGGAAAAGGGTGAATGAAGTATATGCGAGAGGGAGGCCATGTGGGAGAAGGCAAATGATCTTCCTTCTGTCAGCAGCACCCCCCCCAACCCCGCCTTTTTAATCTGGGCTCTACCAGAAGGCGCCACCCACACTCGGGGGGTTCTCCCCGCATCAATTAAGGCAATCAGAACACTTCTTCAGCTGAGGCTCCCCACTCAGCTCATTCTAATTTGTAACAAGTTGACATTAAAACCAACCCTCGCAAGCCCCGGGAGGGAATGCCTTCATCTTCCAGGAACTCCACCCCTGCTCCCTAGACTGGACGCCTAGAGGCTCTTCTTCTTCAGGTGACCTGCTGGTGCTGGGTTTAGTAATCCACTCTTCGTTTCTGGGAAGCCACAAGTTGGAGTGCGCCCAGAGGGAACCTACGGTCTGAAGGGCTCAGAGAGGAGCCGGGAGGAAACGGTGGGAGGAAGTAGACTGTGTGGCAGCCACTAACAGGAAAGAAGGCCTAACCTGGGAATCCTGAGGGTTCAGCAGAGTCATTGGCTCCAGGAAGAGAGGCAGTGCGGGCAAGAGACAGAAGCAGCTATCCCTTCACTGAGCGCTCAGCAGGCTGCCTCCCCACAGCCCTTATGTTAGCCAGAGTGGCGCAGTTGAAACAGCCCTGAGAGCCTCTGCATCGCCCCAGCGACCAGGGTGAGTGGGTGGGCTAGAGTAGGAGAGAAACTTCCAAATACATTGAGAAGGGTAGGAACCATAGCTTCCCCCTTCTTGCCACCCGGGGACTCCCCAGACCTGGAGTATCATTTGTCCTTTGATGGCTGTGAGAGACTAGTTCCAAAATCCAGCACGGCACCCCAGTCCAAGGATGCTAAAGACCCTTATTGCATAAGGTGTGTTATTTGTACATAATCTGTGTGTATCTTCCTGAGTACTTTAAATCATGTGGAGATTCCCTACAAAACCGAACACAAGGCCAATGATGTGTAAAATGTCATGAAATAATACTTAGCCTCATGTATAATGCATTCGAATATTTCTGTTCTATCCCATTTGATCTTTTAAAATGCTGGCCACAACCCACTGCATAACAGCTGCTATACTGCATTGTTTAGGGAATAATGACAAGGAAAAAAAAAGTCTGTACATGGTTGGTGCAGAAGTAATTTAAGAAAATTATTTTCAACTGTGGTTGATTGAATAGGAAGATTCAGTGCCCACAGATGCACTGGGCCTCTTGCTGCCGCCCCTGATAAGAGTCTTTGCCATTGTCTCTCCTCCTGGAGAGAGGAGTGAGAGGGGTACAGCTTCAGATTTAGTTGGGGTACAGTTTCAGATTTAGTTCATGCATAGAAGCGAAACAAACAAACAAACAAACAAAAACAAACATGTGCCCAAATGAATTGAATTGTAGCTAACAAACAAGTTTTTAATATTATGTTCTAAATGTAGCATGGTAACCCAAGGATGACGGCAAAGCTCGTGGCTATCTGAATTCTCCAACAACAGTAGAGGAAGAAATGAGAGAAATAAGGAATCTAGCTGCTGGAGGAACTCTATGTATCTATATCTGTCTATCTATCTATCTATCTATCTATCTATCTATCTATCTATCTATCTATCATAATCTCTCTCCTCTCACTGGTTGTGGACATATACTTATAGATATTTCAGGAAGGTAAAAAATTATTTCTAGAAAACTTAGTTCCACAACTGAATACAAAAGAAAGCATATGTCATGAGAATGGCCACTGTTTCTGCACTTCCGACAAGAGCATCTTTGCCCCATGAGTGTACATGACCGCAGCCATATTTTAAAGAGCATGCTGGTCCTTTTTTCAGCCTCTCCTAGCCATAAAGTCACACCCAACTTTTGCAGATCTCAGAAATCTGTCATCCCGGTTAATTTTTGGTTCTGTTCAGCCGTTATCTTCCTCTTTTCTCGGGAACTTTTGTCCTCTCTCCCACGAAGCTCCTCTGTACTGCATCCGTCCCTACTTCCCACACCACCGGCTCAGCTTCCTTACTCATTGGAATTTCATCTGGAAAGATGTATCTTCTGTTTCGTGTGTTTGCTGGGTGCTAGATCTTCTGGGAGGGAAGTCATCAGCCAAATGGCTTTTTTTTTTTTTTTAGTGGATCTGCTACTAGCTTGAGTCCTAGTGTTACCCTGCTCTCTTCTGGGCCAATTAATTCTATGACTTGCACTAGAAACATCCTTCCCCAAGGCCAGGATCCAGTGTTCACTCCTCTTACGGGATTACCTACTTGTTCCTCTGCATGTTGGCACTGTGTGTGTGTGTGGGGGGGGGTGTGTGAGAGAGAGAGACAGAGAGAGCGCTCCCATCTCTTTTCTGACCTTTCGGTAATGATTGTGTTCTCCACGCTTTTATGAAGAACACCTTTTCATTTGTCTTCTCCCAGCCCGATCACTGTGACCAGAGTTCTACAAGAACTGCTGCCCCACAAGTAACCTGTCTGATTTTGTTCACCAGCCCTGTTCTGTTTATGTGTGGATGGACATCTTAAACAGCCATAATACAAAGCAATGCCTTAGTTCCCCCCCCACTCCAGTCTCCTTGGTCCTTTCGAGCTGGTGGGCACGGGACGGGACGCTGTGGTTGGCCCCATTTTCATCTCTTGCTTCTGTGGACAACAACTTCTTATCCTCAGAATCACTTCCCAGCCCTGTGCTTATATCTCTGCTAGAATGGTTGATTGCTACATCCCACCCTGTGGGCACAGGGAAGGGGCTGATGCCCAGTTGATGTCACCTGATCTTCTTGTCGTAGAGACAGACTCATGGGTAAACGTATGTTGCAAGCTGGGTTTACCTCTTCCTCCGGAAGCACGTGTGGGCCATTAGTGGGGTGAGATAAACATGGCTGAGCAAGAGCACTCCACTGGAAAGGAAAGGAGAGCAGCAGAGCACTGGAAGTGGCAGAGACCGGGTGATCGCATCTCAGTCCCCACATCCATTTATGCCTGGATCTCTTCTTGATGCTTCTTCTCCCACCCTCCCTCTTCTTCCTCTTCCTTCTTTGCTTGCGCGTGCGGCTGCTGTGGTTTGAACGTGCCCTCCCAAAAGCCTCAGGTGGGAACTGAATCCACAGCATTAGCAGCATTTGACAATGGGGCCCAGCGGGAAGTGTTTAAGTAAGCAGGCTGTATCCTCGTGAGTGGGTCTATGCCAATTAGATGTGGGCTTGAAGCTATTAGTCTGATCTCCTGACATTCTGCCTTTTACCATGACAATATAGTCAGAAGGTCCTCACCATACAGGCCCTGGACTTTGGACTTCTTAACTTTCAAAACTGTGAAAAAATAGACTTATTGTTTTCAAGACAGCTGTTTGGGGTGGAGTTAACCATTTGCAGCCCCCACATGTCTGTATACATATAGAAATGATGCATAGTTGAGCACCTATTCTATGCCAAGACATGTCTTTTCTTCTGTAAGTCCCAATATGGATCAAATCAATGGGCTGATCAACCTCATAATACACAGGAAGGAGAGAGGCCCCTGCTGAGTACACAGTGACCCGGCAGTGCTGCTGAGACTGAAATACTTTTTTATTGTGATTTGAACTTATTTTTTCAATTATAGCTAAGTAAGTACATATATTATTAAGGTGAAGAGGGTGAAACTGTGTAGATATTTGACTGTTTGGCCTAAAAGCAGTTCCATACAGTTCAGCAACTACCAAAGAGAAGCAAAGATGTCGGGAAGCAGAACTTAGTCTTATTCTATGTAATGGGCTCTAATGTTTTAACTCTATTATAGTGGTTCTCAACCTTCCTAATGCTGTGACCCTTTAATACAATTCCTCATGTCGTGGAGACCCCGAACCATAAAATTATTCCGTTGCTACTTCATAGCTATAATGTTGCTTCTGTTAGGAATCATAACATCAAGGTCTGGTGCTTAGGATATCTCACATGGTACTGCTGTAAGGGTCTCGAACCATAGGTTGAAAACTGCTGCTCTTCTAGTCAATCATTTAAAATGCGCGGGACAACATACTGCACTGATTTTAAGATACACTAATGAGCCCTGACCTGCAGTTTAAGAAGGTACGACTCACATAAAACTGTCATAGCAGCCGGTCTTCTCTGGGTTCTTTTTCCTTGCCCTTTAATCTCAGTTGAAATCCCCTTGTAATGATCTTGAGGTATGATGTCATTAACCAGTAGCATTTCAGCTGCAGCTTGCCTGCCATGACCCAGGTCTGGCTTCTCTTTAGAGGGTCCTAAAGGGGCTGATCCTGCTCAGACCTAAGGCCTGGGGATATGGCAGGCACACTACCAGGACCAGCTTTCTGGTTTTGGTGGAATGGGAAGGAAGGTTTGTGGCAAAGGTTCTGAATATAAAGAGGTGTGTGTGTGTGTGTGTGTGTGTGTGTGTGTGTGTGTGTGTGTGTGTAATAGGGTAGTGGACACCTGTGCCCTACCTGGCCCACTAGGGGCAGAGTTCAAACCCTAGGGGACATTGTATGATCTGGTGTTTGGGGGTAAGGGGACGAGGGCAGTATGGCCCTGTCCTGGCACGGAAGAGACTCTTGAGCACTGGCAGCATGCCCACAGAAACAGCTCAGGATCAAGAGGACAAAAAGGCTTGCCCAGGAGAACAGCTGTGAAATTGGGCCTGTGGAGTCGGATTGCAGGGGTGCCTGGCATGTGCCCCTAGGGGTGTGAGAAATCCTGAGAGAAACCTTTATAGGTGCAAAGACACAGCTTGAGCCAAAAGGGTAGCAGCTACTGAGATGTGTTGTCTGGCTGGCTGATAGGGCTAGGGAAATGCAGATTCCACTAAGCGAATAATCACATTACAAAACAGTGTACTTGCAGAGTGCATCACCAAGAGCACTTTCAAGCATATGTTTCTCAGTGAATGCCAGGTGGGCAGGGAGCAAGCAATGGCTGTGGGAGAGTGGTGGACATTCAGTAGGAAGGCCAAGGTCACATAGCCAGAAAGAAACAGTGCAAGGATGCTAATCTGTCTTCAGACTGCTGGTTCTGCTTCTTCTACCATTTAGGTCATCTCCACCTAAAGTCGGGTCATCCAAAGCCGTTTGCACTCGCTCAGCAGAGGATTATCCCTCAGACTATGCTGGGCCTCTGTGGGTCGGACATATTGTTGGTGGAAATAGCAAACTAAAGACCACACTGTCTGCCTTTCGATAACTGGGATTTTTAAAGAAACCAGAACTTCCACTCTACCCTCCAACTATTTCCTGCTCCCCAAGTTCCCCAAGGCAATGAGTCATCACAGAGCATTTGGCTTGGTGCTCCACAATCTGTCTTCAGAACAGATTGCCAAAACTGGACTTGGTTGTTGTTTTTCCTGGGGGTTGGAAGGGCAGGACACAGGAGGCCACTGATGGTGCCTGGTTGTTGTCTTGCCTATCGCTGGGACCCATCACTCAATATTCAACGGTAAAGCACCTGACCTCTTCCAACCTAAGTCTTTAGAGCAGTACTTATGTCTCTACTTCCCTTGGAGGGATGATAATCCAAGAAAGCTACCTGTGCTCCCGCCTGTGGGCAATTGGGAGGACGTGGAACCTTAACGTAAGAAAGTTAAGTCATTGAGGGCATGTTCTTGAGGGGATACAGGGAGCCTAGTTCCTTCTCTTCCTGTCTCTTCACTTCCTGTTTGTTGTGAGGTGAGTAGTGTCTTCTCAGATGCCTTTGTCATAATGTGATGCCTCCCAGGCTCAAAGATAAGAAGGCCAAACAACTATGAACTCAAGTTTCTGAAACCAAGAGAAAAGCCAAACTTCCTTTCTTTTAAGTTGATTGGTTTATGTTTGTTATAGTAACCAAAAGCTGGTGAACACAGAGACTGTAGGAGAGCAAGCCTGAAGATGGGAAGTATTGTATATATGAGCTGAGTGATTGGAAGTTTGGCATTACTGGATCATTTTTTTTTCCCTTGAAAAATAGTAGTGAATATCTCTAGTGTTAGGACTCAGTAGCCAGAGGTGAAACTGCAGAGTTGGGCAGGAGTCAGACTGTGGGAAAACTTAGGGTTACGTAGACCAGATGATTTATTATTCAAACCAGGATGCTTGGGGTTGGGAGTCCCCAGCTATACCTCAGGATAATGGGGTTAATGTGGAGTGGTGTGGGTGATGTCTACTCTCTCTTCTAGGGACTACAGAAGAAATTTTGCATAGGCACAATGAGGCACACTTCAGAGCTTCAGCAGGAAGGTAACAGAACCAGATTTACATTGTTGTTATGCAACCTGACTGGAAAAAAAATCAGTTATTAGCAGGACTGTTAGCTGGTCACTTGTCCATAGACAACGTGCGAAATTTATTCAGGGCACCAACAAACAGTTACACAGTGCATTAGAAGATCTATGAGTAGCCCGAGCCTCCAACAATGTAAGTGAAAGTGACAAAAAGTTTTGAAGGTTTGCTTTTGGGATCCAAAGGGTGTTTCTGTTCTCTGCATCTCTGCAGAACAAGAGCAGCAGACTCCTGTACTGGTGTGCATAAAATATGCTTCCAGTTCTGCTGATGCCGTAGACCCAATGCCAGCTCTCCAACCACATCAGTTATGAGCATGAAATATGTCAGGTAACCCCAAAAATGCTCAACAGGAATGCATGCTGACAGAAGATGACAGCCGGGCATCCATCTCCCTCCTCATCAGGTGGCTCTGCACGCTGGTTAGAGCAGTAAAGGATGGTTTAGGCTCATAATCAAGTGAGAGTGAAGGTACTGGGTGCACACTTCATGCACGCACGCTCGCATGTTTCTCTCTCTTTTTAAATCCTTACTGTTAGTCTACTCTTAGGCTACATTACAGTTTTTAAAAACAAGTATTGTCCAAAGCTGGAAGAACCTGAGTGGGAACATGTGAATGAACGAAGGGAGGTAGAGAAAATTTAAATTAGAAAGGATAAAGCCTGCTGGGGGAGCAACTGAATGAGAAAATCTTAAAAAGAACAGCAGTGTAAAGTTTCCTGCAGCTCAGATGCAGGCCTTTGTGACTTGAAGGCCACATCACATGGCATATTTCTATTGTCCTGACAATGCATTGTGCTTACCTCTCTTTATGGGTTTGTGCAATCTCTGGCATGTTGTTTTGGAATCATACCGTAGCAAGCAATGAATAAATGAGCCTTAGAGAGAGTTAAATCAGGAGACCACTAAGACCAGAATATAAGGACAAATGCTGTCATTACTGTTAATGTTTGGATGATAAATTCTTGTTATAAATATAACCTTTAGTAGCTTGACGGGGGTAGTCTGTAGGAAAATGAGTACATCACCTTGATACAGGCTGGCATTAGAGTCTATAGTCCCCAAATGGACCTGTAGAACATTGTGTTGGAGGGTCACGGCCAAATCACTTAGTTTCTATTTCAACAACATAGTTGTGCTTTTTCCCTAGCTTCTCACTCTCTTGATGTGTGCTCAAAGGTTCAGCCGAAACTTGTGATTGTCTAGGAGGTGGAAGGATTGTCTCTTTGTCTCAACTGAGGGCTTGTGTCACCCTCAAGCTGTGGCCTTGACCTCCTGCTGGTTTGGGAGCTCCTGTCCCTTCAGTCCCATGGAGCTCACAAGCACAACACAGCTACCTACATTTATTTATTTAATTAATTTCAAAGAATTATCTTTAAATATGTGTGTGTGTGTGTGTGGGTGAGAGAGAGAGAGACTTTATGTTGGACTATGTGCACATAAAACCCATGGAGGTCAGAAGAGGACATCAAATGCCCTGGAGCTGAAGTAACAAACAATGTGACCTACCTGATGGGTGGTAGGATCCAAACTTGGGTCTTCTGCAAGAGAAATATTTACTCTTAGCCACTGAGCCATCTCTCAAGTCTCTGTATTTACCTTTTAAAGGATTTTGTTGTTGGACATTGATTAGAAGATGTGTTTGGGTGATAGATCGGGCAGCCTGGAGGCAGAAAGACAACATGGGGAAGTTGGGAAGGGCTGGGGGTCACAGTGGTGGTGACATAAAAAAAGGAGGAAGGAGTTAATAAGACATGACAGCAACTGAGATCTTTGAAATTTTATAATTGGAGGCAGAAAGGAAGAAGGGAAAAGAAATCACCTTTCTTCAGTGGTCCCCCCCAGCCGCAGAGAATAGGTTCCTGGACCCTCAGCAGAAACCAGAGCCCACAAATAACACCAAACCCATAAAGCAGAGAACTTTCATCTTCTTTAGGAAACAAATTCCAAATTGCCATCATTATTCCTGTTGCACTTTGGGCTATTAAAAAAAAATAAGGATTATGCTAATGTAGTGGAAGTTTTGGTTCTTTAAAAACTCAGCTATGTTACGTAAACAGGTTTTTGTTTTAATCTCAAGTGTGGAATATGGAGCTGCTTTTAGTTTGTCCATAGCTGATAATTGCTTCATGGGGCTCAAAGAGGGATGTGGTCTTTGCCAGCTGGAGATAGTTTAATTCTAAGGACTCTGGGAAGGTATGAATACCAGAGCCGAGAGAGAGAGAGAGAGAGAGAGAGAGAGAGAGAGAGAGAGAGAACACTTTGAAGAACGCTTCCCCGAGAAGAGAGAAGGCTGGTTCCATGGTTTGCTGATTAGTTGGACTGCTGGATACCCTGACTATGAGACTGGTATTTTCCCAAAGAACCCAATGACCCTAATCAGTAGGAACTAAGTTTAAAGAGAACTATGTCCCCTTTCCCTTCTAACCTTCTTTCTCTCCGACCTAGGATCACGGGGTTGAAAGGGAGGTAGAGGTTTAAGGAATCCAAAATAAGATACTTAAAAAATAGCACCTACACGCTAATACAAAGATACTGTGATGATCAGGTAGTCATTTTGGTAGCTGAGGAGACTAGCGAGTGCCTGACAGGTTTCTAACACATGCTGAATGTGTGGATGTGCTAGACAAAGATGATCATATCCTAGGTGGGAGAGAGTCAGGAGGTTGAGGCTTCATTGAGCCACATAGATGGTAATTTACTCCACACCACTTTTTTTTTTTTTTGTCTTTTCTTCTTTGAGAAAAGTCTCACACTGTTGCCCAAGCTGTCTACTCATGAGGCAGCCTAGGTACCTAGGCCCAGAACTCAGAGTTCTTCTCTGCCTCCGTCTCCTTCATGCTGAGATTGCAGGTGGACACTGTGATTTACTCACTTTTTAAAAAATCTTTAATTTGTATGGTTCTGAGAGTTTCTAAATTTCTGACTTATGAATCTGTTGTTTCTGGAATTTTGCAGTTAATACTTTTGGACCAACTGACTACAAGTAACTGAAACCATGGAAAATGAGATCATAAATTGTAGACATTACTGTACTGGGCTTAGATTTAGACAAGCTATGTTTGGGACTCTGTGAGATATCTGGGGATGTCAGTAGATGGCTGAGAGTCCAAAACATGGAGAAAGAGCTAGAGACACAGATGAAGCTCGTCATATTGTAGAAAGATACTAAGAGGGTTGAAGGATATTTGACCCCATTGTGAACCCCAAAACTGTGAACTCTAAAACTCTGTTTCTTTGGTGTGGTTGAGCCCTATCACACATTAAAGCTCTTTAATCCAAGAGCTTTCTGTTAACTTTAATGAGGTTAACCCTAAGTCAAGAGGTGGAGCAAGAAACCAGCTGACAGGGATTAAAGAGTAGAAGGGACTTTGAGTTGAGGGGTATCTAAGACAGTGTGGAGAAGAAGAAGGGCTATTAGCTCAAGCTCTGGCTTTAGCCCAGGCTTCAGCTCCTCAGCTCCCTGGCTTTTGGGGCTTTAACCTAGCAAGCCTTTGGTGCTGGATTTTTTTTTTTTTTTTTTTGCTGCTGGGCTGTCAGCTGAGCTGGTGAGCCTTTTGGGTTTTTTCCATTCAGACTTGAGCTGAGAAAAAAGGTTAGCTGGTTACTTTCTCTACCTCTCTAAGCTAGCAGATTTTCACCCAGCATCTGGCTCCTGAGTCTTTATTGGTAAAATAAAATGGTTGGAATTTTTCTTCTTTTAAGCAACATTTTAGCACCCAATATGGAGTTTGAACCCACAACCCTGGGATTAAGAGTCTCATGCTCTACCAACTGAGCTAGCTGGGCATTCTTCTTCAAGAGCTACCTCAAATTGGAAGGCTGGTTTGCTGAGGGAAGGATTTCCATACGATTCACCTCCTCTTTGGCTTTCTCCCCCAAAGCAGATCATGCTGAGCAACAGTTTACAGCTCGCCTTGGGCTCTAAAGGTGCAAGTCTGCCTTTCCTGATTGAGCTCAGTGCCCCAGAGCATGGTCTTTGCTGTAGTTTCAGTCCCACTCGTGTGGCTTCGTTAGGTGGCTTGGCGGAGGTGTTGTGGGGCAGAAGTGTGTTGTGCTGCCAATCACGGGTTTCACCTCCAACTGCAGGTTCATATTTGGCTTCACCTAAGAGCCAGCTTCCCACAGCAGGCTGCTGAGAAGCCTGGGGTGGAGAGCTTGAGCTTATAGTCCTTTTTTCTTCTCCACGCTGTCTTAAATACCCTTCAACTCAAAGTCCCCTCTACTCTTTAATCCATGTCAGCTGGTTTATCACTCCATCTCTTGACCTGCAGTTAACTTTATTAAATACACAAAGCTCTAGGGTTAAAGGTGTGTGCTAGGGATGAGTGAACCACACCACAACCACCTGTTTACAATAAAAAGTTCTTGGATTAAAGGTGTGTGATAGGGCTCAACCACACCAAATGGGGTTTTACAGTTCACGATGTTGGGGTTCACAGTGGGATCAACATAGGAGGGTCAAATACATTCTCATACATACCTAGTGTGTTTCATGGGACTGGTAGATGCATTAGCTTCCCATCACTATAATGAAATACCCGACACAAAGTACTTATGAAGTAAAAAGGTTTATTTTTGCTAATGGCTCTGGAGTTCAAGCCAAGATTAGGTAGTTGTACTTGTTTAGGCCTCCATGTGGTTGACAGACATGATAGAGATATCTGTCTCATGCAGTACTCACCTCTCAAACCAGAAGGCAAATGCCGTAGATGTCACCCAAAACCCAGAGACCTTCCAGAGGCCAACTGCTAGCCAGTCCACAGGGTTTCGTTTTGTTTTTGAGCAGTATTTGAGACAGGCTTGCCTCAAATTTATTGTTTAGCCAAGGACCTTTAAACTCTGATTTTCCTGTCCCGGTGCTGAGACTACAGACATCATGTCAGCACTCCTGGCCAGCAGAGTCTTGCTACTAACAGCCCAGGGACAAGCCTTAATATATGGATCTTTGGAAGACAACACCCAGATACAGATCATAGCAGTGGGTTAATGCAATTTCCTATTCCCTCTTGACGACTTTCTTTCAAAAAGTAAACTTTACCCCAGTCACAGGATATTTCATTAACACTCTACTAACTTGTGAAAATGAACGAGCTCATGATTTCTCTCCTGCGAAGACCTGCCCCAACTTCTCCTTTTCCTTAATTATGTTATTATTTCCCACAGAATAGTTTGATTTATTACTGTGAGGACTGTGTGACATGGATCTGTGCCGGGGGTTTGCAGAGCTCAGTGGTTTTGATCCATAGTTGCCATGGGAGATGGGGAAGTGGCCTCCTGACTAGAGGAAGGATACTAGCTGCAAAATTGTAGGGCTAGGGCTTCTGGTTTATTTCTTTAACTTTCTTATTTTTTTTTCTTTTCAGTTTAATTATGGATCTTTAAGAGTTTACACAGTCCATATGTTAAAACTATGCAGATGTATTCGGCAAACTGTCTGTCCTCTCCACCCCCCAGACCACATCTGCACGGTTCTCATCTCCACTCCAGCCAGGGACTGCCCTCAGTCTCTCAGATGTTCTTCCATTTTCTTCCTCTTCCTTGTTTGAAACCAAGTTTTAGAGTCTACCTAAAGTTCTCACCTTGTTTTTATTGAAAACATCCTTGCTATTTCTCAGCATCAGAACTCAGATTCACCACAGTTTATTTCACAGCTTCTCCATTGGCAGACACTTGTGTTATTTCCATATGTTCATTGTCGTAAACCAAACAATGTAAATCACCTTTGTGACTGCGTTATTTGGACTTATGTAAATATAACTGTAAGGTGCACTCTAAGATGTGGGCATTTGTGACACCAGTGTTCTATTTTAGTAGACATTAGCAAGCCGTACAGCGCGGTGGCTATTCCTACTTCCATTCCTGGTATCAGTGGGGGTTATTCTTCCCTTCAGTATTACCTAACTGCAAACCGATGAGAGGAGAAAATAGTATAGTGTAGTTGTTTTGATTTATCTTTCTCTTTGTTTGAGAAATGTGGAGTGTGCTGGTTAGTTTTTGTCAACTAGAATTACCTGGAAAGAGGGAAACTTGGTTGAGGAATTGCCTAAATCCTACCGGCCTGTAAGCAAGTTTGTGAGCCATTTTCTTGACTAATGATTGATGTGGGAGGGCCCAACCCACCATGAGCAGGTCCTGGGATGTATTAAGACATAATAATAACTGAGAGCTGGGTGGTGGTGGTACATGCCTTTAATCTCGGCACAAGGGAGACAGCGGTGAGTGGATCCGAGCTCGAGGCAAGTCAGGTCAACAGAGAGAGAGTTCCAGGACAGGAAGGGCTACACAGAGAAACCCTGTCTGGAAAAACAAACAAGCAAAACCTAACAAACCAGCTGAGACTGCCTCGGAGAGCAAGCCAGTAAGCAGCACTTCTCCGTGGCTTCTGTGTCAGTTCCTGCCCTGAGTAAACCCTTTCTCCTCCCAAGTTTCTTCTAGTCATGGTGTTAGCATAGCAGCAGAGACGCAACTAGGACATGCAGTATACTTTTTCTCTGTTCCCTTATGAATTGTTATGTAAACTACTTGTTAATAACTAAGTTTGTTAGCTCCACCCTGCCCCACCCTGCCCTGCCCTGCCCCACCCCACCCCACTCCACTCCACCCCGCCCTGCCCCTCTCAATATGATAGAAACAGAAGGTTGGGTCTTTGCGAAGTAAGTAATGAATGTAAACCTCTCACCAGGGGATGAGTGTGCTTATGAGAAGATGGCCCTCCCCACCGCCCTGAGAGGACACAGATGGTTAAGTACTTCCTGTGAACCAGGAAGCCCTCACAGGACACTGAATCTGAATGTCTCAGCTACTAAAACTGTAGAAACAAAATCCCTTTTTGTTGTTCCATCCTGTGGCACTTTGTTGTAGCTTCCTGAATACAATAACCTTCAACTTTCATTGAGTTGTTACGCTTTCAAAAAAAAAAAAGAATATATATCTACATATAGGACTTTTGTCTAACAAAAGTTATTTTCTTATATAAAAGAAAAACAATATGGAAAAAGCACGTGTCCTGTATTACCATTTTAAAAGAGCGGCGTGACTATGTTAGAGCGAGTCCATCAAAACTGCCCATATTTAACATTTTCTGGCCTACAAAAATGGCGGTCTCATAGCGTAGCAGCAGTCCCGAATTTGAGTTAGATTTTCAGTATGAACTTGTGATGCCTTTTATGTGGCGTAAGTCCTTGTTTTCTAGTCCATCCAAAAGCAGATTCGCTGTGTCACCCAGTACACGTCTGGTGACTAAGAACTGGGGAACCCATCCATCCTGTAAATCTCAACCGGGGAAGAGAGGCCAGTGTCCCACTCAAGCAGGGACAGAAAGCAAAGGGGTGAGCGCCTCCCTCACCTTTTTGTTCCATGGGGGATTTCATTTACTTGGGACGAGGCCTGACCACACGGAGGCAATGGTGTGAGACCTAACTCTCATGGATACACCCAGAAACAGTGCTGAATCTGGGCGTCTTTTGTTCACTCCCTTGGGCCCAATGTCTCCATTACAAACCAGAATGCTGTTGTTGCTGCAGTTGGCAAAGCACTGCAATTGAGCCCTTGGGCTCTGAGGTCGAGTGGTCATGGACTTTTAAGGTTGTGTCATCCCTACTCTGAGCGCAAGGTTTTTTGCTTGTTTGTTTTGTTTTGTTTAGCTGAGAAGTGAAAATAACAGAAGTTTGTGGGGCTGTGGTGCGCCCTAACTTAGATGTGTAGACTAAGTGTTGACAGTTGCTAACTATTGCTGCTACCCGTGACTCCAGCACCACAGGATAGCTCAGGGAGGGAGACCAGCAGCATCTTGGAAATCACAGAAATCACAGAATTCTGTCCTCGGACCCTCATTCAGAGATGCACCCTTTCCCATGAGGACCCCTGGAGTGAGAGCTAAAATGGGTTCTTCAAATCATAGCCACCCCTATTCTCCAGGCCCATTGGCTCTGAAGACCTTGTGTCTTTAAAAAAAAAAATATATTCCAAGTGGATTGCAGCTCACAGAGCAGGGAGGAGCCTAGTCACCAAAAGGAAGGGTTTAGTGGGTGGCCACCTAGAAGGGGAAGTTGCTAGAAGAGAAAGATGGCTGAGCTGGGATTAGCACATGTCTAGAAGAGCTGGCTGCAGACCGATACGTGCATTTCCTTCCAGCTGAGCTATGGTAGAAAGCGTGGAGACGGAACTTCCTCCTGTCCCTTGAACCTCTGTTTGTAAGAATCTCATGCTTCTATGCATTTGGCTACATGGGTGTCTACGGCACCCCAAGAAATGCTGGCGGTGGAGTTGAGGCGATTCTCACTCTTTACAAAGATCATGGATAGTTTTTAGGTTTCAGAATAAAGAGCTACTTCCATTTGGGAAAAGAAAAAAGCACTTTCTGCGTGGCACAGGGAAGCGTGATTCCTCTGGCTGAGAAGTTCCAGGTTCGTACTTTCTCTGTGAGGGGAGACATGTGATCCCCAGAGCCTCAAACCCCATCAGCTTCTAGAGCTGGAGACCAGGACCTCAGGACTCACGGCCACTCCTTTCGGGGGTGAGACTGCCTGTGTGAGACACCTTGTGTCCCTGTCACCTCCCACATGGAGTCTCTTCCTTGCAATGCTGGCCCCTTCCCGATTTGGATCTCAGATCTGCTAGGTTTTGCTCCCTGGTAGATTTCCATTCCATCGATTATGTGTGTTCTTTTCCCAAGTTCCATGATGAGCCATCTCAAAACTGAAATTCTTTCTGCTCGAATGAACCGCTCATGAATTTCTGGGTTTGTGTTTCGGAGCAAGGATCCCAGAGCAGGTAGCAGGTCATATGATCACAGTTTGACAGGAGTCTCGGGCCAGTGAATAATGAATGAGTCTTTATAAAATGTGACCTGGATACAAATTCATTAATTTGCTAGAAGTTGCTGTGTTCTGATGCTGCTGAGCCTGAGGGCAAAGCCAAAGTCCTGACTGCGTCATGTTGGCACATCAGAAAAGTGGCTGAGCCGCTGTAGGCCAGGAGCACTGAGCCAGAACAGAGGTCGGGCTGTCACCATAAAAGCGGTGAGGAGGACCAGAAGCCTTTGCCCTATGCCAGCGACTGCTCTGTGAAAAAGTGCAAGGTTGGCCTCCCACCAAGACACAAGGTTCCCAAATAGAGCCCATGGCCTAGAGGGAGAGGAGAGTCAGCTAAAAATAGCTGTGACATCTCCACATTCATTTTCTTCTTTCTTTTCATTTTTTTTTTTTTTTTAATTCTTCAGCAAATTCACCCAAAATAGTCTGGAAACAGCCCTCCTTCCTCCCGACCCTGTAAGTAGAAAAAGAAAATAGAGAGAAGAGAGGTCAAGATGTAAAGAATCTGGGAAGTCAAGTTTCTGTCCAAACTCACCAAGTGTCTCTCCAGAGTGACATCCATGACTACTCTCCAATGAAGGCTGCCTCCCCAAGGAACAGGGCAAAAGCCTGTAGGGCTGCAAAAACTGGCCCAGGCTCACGTTGGCAGCGGATGGGTGGCTGGCCTCCAGTTTCTCTGTGCAGTTACCAGGTCCAGGGGTCTGGGAAAGTTGCCTTAGGTGGTGACGTCCACAGGTCACAGTCAGCGTGTTCCTTTATACTAACAGAAAGAAGCCACCATGGGGAATTTACCTAGCAATGGAGTCAGGAGAGGACCAGATCTTCAGAGTCAGCACCTAGAGAAAATGGTGGACTCTCCTTCCTCCTTGTCATTATCTCTGACACCCTGAAGGACCAGCTTCTCCAGGGCAGTTTGACTCAGACCTCTCTAGTGGGCCTCACTGAGACAGGGCCACTCAAGGGTTTGAAGGACAAATCCAGAGCCAAGGTTCGCAGCAGAAGGACAAAGTGCCAGTCTGTCCTTCACAATCCAGACATCACAGTGACAGCTTGAACGAATCTGGGCTACATAGCCACCTGCCCGGATCATAGACACAGTGATAATTCCATAAGCACCAGCAGCTTCTTTACTTTGTATGAAATGTCTGCCACAGGCTTGTGCGGCAACACTATTTTGGGGAGGTACTAGAAACTTCTTCGGAGATGAGTCTTAGCTAGAGGGAGTAGGTCACTGTGGGGTATGCTTTGGAAGGTTCTATCTGGCCCCTGGTCTTTTTCTCTGCTTCCTGTCTTCCATGAGTTGAGTGGCAGCTACCACGTGTTCTATTTCTATGATGCCCTGGCTCACCATGGGCCCAGAATCAGCAGAATCATGGACTAAGGACTTGGACCTTGGAAGCTGTGAGACAATCAGTTCCTCTCCTCAGGCTCTAACAGCCCCATAAAAAAAAAAAGAAAAGAAAAGAAAAGTTCACAAAATATGGTAAATAACCATTGTGTAAACTTGGGCAAAAACTTTCCTCCTGGTGGAGTTAGCACACTGTGGTCATGAGCAAATCAGATAAAGTATATTAAGGTACAATAGCTGACAGAGAGCAAAACATGCTATAATTATTGCCATTTTGTTAACTAGCGTTTTGATAAGATTCTTACTGTTTTTGTAAATTTAAAAATGTACTATTGTGTGTGTACCTGATGACATGTGTACTACGGAACACGTGTACAGGGCAGAGGACAACTCTGTGGCACCAGTTTTCTCCGTCCGCCTTTAACTGGGCTCCGAGGGCCAATGTCACCGGATGGTGCAGCAAGTACTTTTGTCCCCTGAGCCATCTCACTAGTCTAAATTACTATTATCTTTAAGAACGGTGTGGTGTCTTCCTGGAAAACAAAAAACAAAAACAAAAACAAATTGATCTCACAAAGATACAAAAAATAAATGAATTAAACTTCAAACTTGATATTTAAAAGTAGAAGAGAGATTTGCATATTCCAAGGTGTCATTGTGGTTACAGGGAATCTGTACCTAGACGAATAAACCTTCCCTCCCTTTGACAGATTGGCGGGCCAATGGGCCTCATGGGCTTGACATGTGCTCTTAGTCCTTATTCAAGGGTGAATGATGACTTTGAGCTAGGTCTCAGTCAGTCACCATCACCACCCGGGTACCTGTCACTTGCCCCTCACTCTCTGTAGCACCGATTCACCCCACAAATGATTTTTGAGTTCCTGCTGTGTGTTAGATGGTGAGATATGTGTCAGGCTCCTCCCTGGTGGACCAGATGCTTGGTGTCCTCCCGCTCCCCATCACTGGGGCTGGCAATGGGCATAGGTGGCATTTGCCCTGTGTGTTTTCTCTGCCAGGCGGCCCTTCCGGTGACAGAAGCTTTGTGGTTACATTGTGTGGCACGTCCCTGAGGGTGAGGTGCGACTGCCAACACACCAGCTCCTTCCCTCACCCCTGCCAGCACAGCATTGCTCTGGTCCAGTCTCACAAGACAGTCCTGTGGGATACGGTCCACATCTGCCCCTCAGCACCTCCCCACCACACAGGGCTCTCCTGCGGCCGCTCAGCTTTCTCACCACCCCCTCCGCCTCACCCTGTCTTTCCTTAACATCCTCTCCACACCTTACATTATGTCTCAACTTCCCCTGACCTTAATCTTACTCTCCTTCCTAGAGCCTTGATTCCAGCCTGAGTCTCCTCTGACTTTGACTGTCCTGCCATTTTAACCCAGCTCCTGTCCCTAGAGCATCTTGTTCTCTTAGTCCTCAAGAGTTCCTTCCCTAGGTGTGGCCCTGTTCTCCTCTATCCATTTTAATTCATGACACCCCTTCCCCATCATACACACCCAGCAAGCATTGCCTCCCTGAGAGTTCCTTACATATTTTTTTTTACGTTAAACTTGTGTGTGCATGCATGTGTGTGGATGTGGGTTTGCCACTGTGTGTGTGTGGAGGTCAGAGGGCAATTAGAGGGAGCCAGTTCTCTCCATTATGTGGATTCAGGGGATGAACACTCAAGTTGTCAGGCTTGGCTGCAAGTGGCATTTTCCCTCAGAACCATCTTGCTGGTCCCACCGGGTTTCTTCTCTTTCCCCTATTGTCCTTCCACCTGCTATAGGCCCTATGACCCCTGACCTCTTACTAAGAGCATCACCTTCTGTCTGGGTCCAAGATCCTTTCTGATTTTCATGAACATATTTTTCCCTTCTATAAAAATGTATTTTCCAATATTCTGCACTTTATAAAAATGTCAATTTTATAAATATTAAGGAAGCAACAGTAGAGAGGGGGTGGGCAGATATGTCAAGAATTGAGAACATGTAGGGCTGGAAAAAGATTCAGTTGATCATGTGCTTACTATGCAAGCATGAGAATGACATTCTAATTTCTCAGCCCAGAACCCACATAAAAGGTGTTTCTAATCCCAAGTGCTGCGGAGGCAGAGACAGGTGGATCTGACAGCTTGCTGGCTCTCCAGCTTGGTCAAATGGTTGAATGCCGAGCTTATTGAAAGACCCACCCTCAAAACACAAAGTGGGAAGCCACTGAGGAAGACACCTGACATCCACCTCTGACCTCTGCGGAGCAAACGCGCATGCATGTACAGGCAGACAGACACACATGCATACATGTACAGCTACACACACAGCTGCATGCATGCATGTGCAAATGCACACATATGAACGCATGTATGTACAGACACACACATCTACATGTGTACATGTCCACACTAGGTCAAGAATGTAGACATCGCTCTTTTAGTTATGTTTCCTGTCGCTGTGATTAAATGCCCCGACGGAAGCAACTTACTGGAAAAGGGGTTTATTTTGGCTCATAATTTAAAGGCACAGTTCCTCATGGAGGGGAAAGTATAAGGAACAGAGAAAGCCCCGAGTGACTGAAGTCCTGAATAAGTGTGTGTGTTGTTGACCTGAGCGCAGTCACGGCAAGGAGCGAGGCCTCAGACCCTTAGGAAAATGGAAGAGACGTTCCCAGTATGCGTCAGACTCAAAATTGGCAAAGCCCTCTCTTTTTGGGTCCAAGTATGAGTGTTTGTGGACCAGTGTGTACAAAAGCCATCAACTGCCACTTCTTCCTCTCAGATGTTCATAGCCCGTGACTGCTCACCTACAGACCTGTCCCACTGAGACTAGCTAGCATCTAACCCCTTCCCTCCATGCTGTGCACAATGAGCGTGCTGAAGCGCTGGGTTGCGGCGGAAGTGAGTGGGGATCTATCTATCAGTGCCCGTAGCCCACCCGACCCCAGCTTTCCTGGATCTGTGCATGCTTTGTGTCTTTAGTGTCTGTCACTTCTTCATCCCCTCACAGCCCCTAGTAAGGGTGCCAGAACCAAGCTGTGTGGCCTCCTCTGGGGGGCATGGTGGCAGGAACACTCGGGATAGCTGCATTCACAGACCGGAAGTGGGGTGGTAACTGCTGGTGCTGAGCTCTTGCTGCCCATTTCTGTTCAATCCAGCCTCCGGTCCATGCTCTGGGACCACCCACAGTTAAGGTGTGTCTTTCTACCTCAACCAGTGTCACCTAGAGACTTGTCTCCTGGCAAATTAACAGTCAATATTAACTATCACGACGACACATACGTGGCGATGTGTGTGAGCATGCACAGGTGCACAGAGAGCTGAGAGGGTGTGATGAGAACGCAAACTCGGGAAAGAGTGAATTAACATGCTCCGCTGCGTTTCAGTCAAACCTGCCTGACCTAAGTTCAGGGCTGTCTATCCTGCAACCCTCCAGACCTTTGGCACGAGCTAGTTGGTCTTAGGGTGATTAGTCAGAGCAACCCCTTATTTGACATACTTCAAATTCTTGAGGGAAATTTTACACTGTCTCCAAGTGTCCTGTATACCCATCGAGACAGTCTCTCCTGAGATTGGGTTTTACTTCCATTTTCCACGAAAACACTGAGAATGCATCTTTTCATAGAAATACTGAGAGTCCAGGCTGCATTAGAGAAACTTTTGTTCATGTGTCTCATCTGAGTGTGAGCCACTTGCCTCAGGAGCGCAAGGAAGGCTTATTTGAATGGTTCCTGTCTGGAGTTTAGGTGGAGAAGGCCTTCAGGAAGATGTCACAGAATCAGGTTCTCAGGTAAGTTTGGTTGCTGGCTTTGTTTTTTGTTCTTTTGAAGCAGTCTTGTTATATAGCTCAGGCTGACTTTGAACTTCTGATCTTCCTGCCTCAGCCTTCCAAACGCTGTGATCACAGGTCTATATCACTGTGTCTGTTGTGGTTCTCGGGGCATATTGATGTAGCACAGAATTTGAAGGCCTGGAGTAGCTGTATCCAGGGGATAAGGAAGAGGTGCTGGCTGTGCTCAGAGGGCCGCTAAGCCATTTTTCAGCCCAGTGTTTGGAATGAGCAGATTCGATCCTCTTCTAAACTCCACACTCCCCTTGTCCTACACGCTTGTCCTACGAGCTGCCTTTTGTAACTTCACAGTTGCCCTAGGGGTTCAGTAGTACTTGATTTAATTCACATCGAAGTATGTGAAGGGGGTGGGAAGTATTTTGCAGAATTGCTGAATCCGTACAACAACCATTCTGTACATTGTGACGTATCTAAATGAAATACAGCCTCAAAGGAAGCTGTATTGGTTAAGGAAACGCCAGCTCTATAAATAAGTACAGACTGAGAGAGAGAGAAAGGCAGGCACACAGACAGACATTAGACCTTTGCTTCCCCGTGATATGCTGCAGTGGAGTGGGAGAATCTGTTCCATCTGGTCCTCTGCGGCCAGGCTATAGGAGCTCTTCCTTCTTCAGCATGTGGTCCTAAGGGTGAGTGCATCCAGCCGGTGGCTGTCTGGCTGTGACCATTCCTATTTCCACTAACCTGTGAGCCTGTCTCGTGAACAACCTTCCTTCAAGAGAGGCTGCGAATTATTGAGCTGGCTGACAGGTAAACAAAAAACCAGATTGGGTCCTTTTGCATAAATGAGTCATTCAAAGTTGGGGGAATTTGAAAAGGCTCCTTAAAAAGGACACTAGCAGTAGGCTATCTGGCATGCTGGCTCAGGCAGCCGTTGTCCAGGCAGATGGAGCTCAGGTTCGCTAGCCGTATACTAAAATGAGTGGCCTTGCCTTGGGGTGCCTTGTTCTTCTCATCTGTAAAGTAGTATCACTAGGACTACATAGTTTATAGAGATGTTGAGAGACAGACTATAATGCAGTAAATGAGTCTCACAGACCCTCTGGCTCAGAGTAGGGTCTCAATGCATGTGGGGTTGGTATGGCTTGGATATGAAATATCCCACAGGTTTATGCCTTGAGCTCTTGGTTTAGGCAGTGAAGGCACAGACTTAAGATGCTGTGGACATAGCCCAGCCCCTTTTCTGGTCCCATTGCTGCTTCCTGGGTGAAGCCCCATGATGAGCCATCACAGCTCCTGCCTCTACAGACAACATCATTCACTCCAGCCTCCATACCTTCCCCGCCATGATATGCAGCCTCTAAAATTATGAGCCTCTTCTCCTTTAGGTCCCTGTGTTGGTTATTTTGCCAAAAATTTGGGGGAAAATAACTAAGACACAGAGAGGGACCAGGCTCAACCGCTCAAGTCCCTACTCTGCATACTTGAGGACCTGTGACCTCAGAGCCAGAGTCATGTAAAAATGCTGGGCATGGGGGCATACACTCAAAGCCCTACTGCTGTGGCGGGGGGAAGAGACAGAGAGAGGAACTTCCAGTCCAACCTGCCTGCTGAGCTTCAGACCCATGAGAAGTCTTGTCTCAAAATGTATGGCTGCTATGGCAAGAGATCATCACATCCAAAGACCTTCTAGGAGGGTCTGGAATACAAATACACCTTTAATCCCAGGAGACAGAGGCAAACAGATCTCCAAGTTCAAAGCCAGCCTGGTATAGAGCAAGTTTCAAGTAAAGGCATGGCGATACATGCCTTTAATCCTAACACTCAGGTAACAGAGGCATGCAGATCACTGAATCTAGTCAGTGCTGTTCAGGCAGTTAGGCTGAGAGCTGAGAGGCAGTGCAGTGGAGTTGAGTTCATGGCAGTTCACTTTATGGAATTCAGAGCCCTTTCCATATCCTACCCTAGGGCCTCTGCCTGCCTTCTGGAGCTCCCTCCTCCTTGACAGTTCCCACAGACACTCCTCATCGTAGTTCCTTTGCTTCTCTGGGTGATCAATGATGTTCTAGCTCTTTTTGCTTTGCTTTGTTTTGGGGGGGGGGGGCAAGAAGACAATCTCGGTATCATCTTCAGTCCTATAAAAAGTATCTTTTATTTTCCAGATGTACTTACTTGTCATCTTGGAAGCTTACTGCCTCTGTATTTTTCCATACATGTATAGTGAGTATGAAGCAACCTCTTTGGATTCCCCAAGTCAAGGACTCAGAAGGGTCTGGACAGTGGGAAAGAGTGTGATCTGAAGGTCAGGGAGGACTCCCAGAATTCTTTGCTTTGTTGGTTAGCCCCCCATGAGGTCAGGTGTAGACACGGAGAGCAGAGTTCCTGTTAAACAGCTTGGACTCCTGCTGCCCACTGAGGCACATCTCCAAGCTAGGCTCAGTCTCATTCAGAAGAAAAGCAGCCTGGCTTTCCAGCTCTTTCGCTAAGCTTCATCCTCCATATACGTGGATCGAAAAATACAAAAGTCCTTCATTCACCATGCCTTTTACCCTCTCTGTTCCACTGTGTCGGTATCTGGGGTACGTGCTCTAGAGAGACTGACCTCCAAGAGCCAGTGAAGGACTTGATTGAGAATTACGCATTGCAAATTTATACCAACCAGCTCAGATCCCATGAACCTAGCCTCCTCCCTCCTAAGGTTTTCATGCTCTGGGTCACTAACCGCCCGCCGTGCACAGCTGAGACCAGAGACTCTGGAATTTCTCACACTGGCCAGCCTCCTCTCCTACCTTCCCCTGTCTGCCCCTGACCACGGTGACTGTAGTGGGTGCTGTTGTCCCTTTGTCCTCCTGACAGACCTGAAGCCTTCCCGCTGGCCACATCCACGGCCCCGATGTTACTTGAGAACTATGGGTAACTAACTCTTTTCATAGTATGACTGTTATCTTCCAATCTGTTTTCCTTACCGCACTTCAAATCCTCCACAAATACACCATATTTTAAAACAATGTCCTGTTTGTTTGTTCTGTGCCGGGCGGAGAACAACTCACTTAGACAGACCGTCTCATTTTATCCTTACAAACACCTGTGAGGAGGAGTCAGTTCCTGTTTCATGAATGAAGAAACTTAGACCCAGAGAATTTAGGCCACCTGCAAGTGACCTGTGAGTCCAAAGACACAGGTTCTTATTTGCTGTAACTCTATAACAAAATGACCTACGAGGAGCCAAGACATAAACACAAGATGGAAGCAGCCAAGGAAGGTAAAGAGCCGTAGGAGGTTGCCAGTCACTGGAGATGGCCTTGCCTGCCTTTCCTTCACTGGGCACTTGGCTGTGTCTGTGCTTGGACCATACTGAAGGATTCTGGGACTACCCTGCCCTTGCTCCTTGCTTTTCGGGGAAGATGAGGGATTACAAATAAACCACATTTATGTATCCGTGAATTCTCCGTACCTAACAGTATATTTTTGCAGAGTGTACAATAGCACAAAGGCATCTGGGAAATACTAGTGGTTAGAGAGGTGTGGTGGTGGTGTGGGGGTGGGGTGGGGTGGAGGTGCTGGCACCATGCTTGCCAATTACCATCTTTAGGAGAGCTAGAGCTTCAGGGAAGGAGACAGCCTGGCGTCTGGAGTGCTAATCTACGGCGTATCGATGTGGCATTGCCTTTCTTCTGAAATGGAACGCAAAATCTACTTCCTCCGAGGGGACTGCCAAGTGGTGTTCCAAAGCGGGACAACTTGTACCTGCATGAGAGAGAGAGATGGGAAAGCTAGAGGAACGTGGTCAGTAACCCACAAGCAGTGTTGGGGTACAGGGCAGAAAGAAAGGAACAGGGCAGGAGCTGCTGCCCTCCAATGTCTTCACACCACTGTGAAGGACTAAGGAGGAAGCAGAAACCGTTCCAGTTCGTTTTTAAGCCTCTGACTATTTTTAGTTCATTGATCCCATGGCAGGCAGGGAGGCAGGAGGTGGGGTGGGGCTTGGAGGGCTCTCACTCTGAGGAGAGCTGGGAAAGCTGCAGAATTCTTCTCACAGAACAGGTAATCCTCTCACACCATTCACTCCCCAAGGCCTCAGAGAAGCAGTCAGGGCAAGCAGGGGCTGGGATGAGAAAAAGTGCCAGTCAAGACCTGAGGAAGGCCCAGCGCCCATGACCAAACTGAGTCAGGGTGAACAAGCCTCTGAATGAGAATCAGAACATGTGACTCCTCTGCACAGTAGAGCCAGGTGGCTGCCTGGTGAGTGCCCTTTCCAGCCAAAGAGACAGTGGGAAGTGTGCCTGCTGCCATGTGAGCCACTGAACTAGGGCTATGGGGAGTCCTGCTGGCCATTCTTCCTACTGGTGTGTCCGGGGGCCTGTTCATTTTCTATGCAAAAGCATGGAGGAGATGCCGCTTGTTTTCCTTGTCTCTAGCTAACCACCTAAATGGTGGAAGAGAAAACCACTGCCCATAAAAGAGATTGCCCGTGGACTTTGAATTGTGGTGATTCCATTATCCCTATTCTGTCTGTCTGACTGCATGGATATGGATATTAAAAAAAAAAAAAAAAAAAAAAGACCCCTTCTGTCTAGGACTGCTACAGCCTGGGGGTAAGGGAAGCAGGCCATACTTAATAAAGGTCTGGTTTTCCCTTCTGGAGTGTTATCTGCTTCATTCAAGGCACTGTGGAAATGCCTTTGTTCCAAGCAGTCCTGTTCAAAACAGTGAGCCACAGCAGTAATTTAAAGCTTGCTGATTTATGTAGCTGGGGAGGTGCGAGTAAATTGAATTTTTGTGCTCTTGTAAACCGAACCATACTCTGAATGTTCTGAATAGCTCAGCAGACGTGGAGTTCCACTCATGGGCACCACTGAGCAGCTTCCTCCCAGCTGGATGATTTGGCAAATCCAGGGCAGTTGCCTGAGGCTTTCTCGAAACTCACAGTCCCTTGGCCTTGACATCTGCCCTTTTCCCAGCCCTCTAATCTCACTGTGCCTTCCCAGCCTTGGCTGCTGTCCTTCCTGTCTCTGCAGCGTGGTTGCCAGAGAGGGACCCGTGGTTCTGCCTGAGTCCTCCATACATTATCTCAGTTCTGGCGTGCACTCATGGGTGGTCTGAGGAGGCCTGTGCGTGGGCTCTGCTGACTCCCAAGTCTCTATCTCTAGCTGGAGTGCTCCTCGAGGTCTAGATGGGCAGATATTACTGCCTGCTAGGCATTCCCACCTCCATACGTGATGGGCACCTCAAACTTCAGCAGGAGTAAATACAAAAGGTTGAAGTGACCTCGGAACACAGGTCTCCACCAGCATTTCTCATTGGGCTGGTAGCCACAGCCCCAACCCAGACGTAGCCCACTTCTCTTTCCTTCATCCCTCACATCCAGCTCAGCCATGTCTTGCTGGTTCTAATCCAGTCTATAACGGGGACGGGCTCATTCTCCACCTCCCTGCTGTAACAGCTTCACACTGCTGTCATCTGTCTGCTTCAACTCACTGGTTCATTCTCCGAAGAGCGGATGGGTGCCTTAAAGCTGCAGGCCAGAGTATACTGCTCCCCTGCTCCAAACCTGAGGATACAGTCCAGGTTCCTCATAAAGGCCTTCAAGACACTACATCAAGGACTGACAAAGTAAAACCTATGGACGAGATATGCCTCGCTCCAGTCATTTATGTATTACGTATGACTGCTTTGGCACCGAAGGGTGGCTTTGAGCGGTTACAACAAAAACTATGTGACCCACAAAGTCTGACCTGTTTACTCTCTGGCCCTTCAGAGAAAGCATTTTGCCACCTTCGCTCTAAATCTTCTAGCTCCTGCTTGCCTTTCCAGCTGTGACCCGCTGTCCCCTCTGCCTTCCTAGCCGTGGCCTGCTGTCTTCTCTGTCTCATCGTAATGCTGCTGCTTCCTTTCGGCAAGCTGGGCCCTTCATTTGCAGTCTCTGCACTAGCTGTTTTGTCCCTGCCCCATCTACAGGTGACTGCTTTCCCACCGCTTAGGTCCCATCTATTAGCTGTCGTAAGAGTAATAAGGTTATGATTCAAGCTAATGCTAGAATTACGCACTATTATCTCTATAGCACAGGCTTATCGCCAGGGGAACAAATCTGTGCATATGCCTCTTACCTATAAATGTATGCCTATGGATGCACGTGAAAGAATGGGGTAATTATCTGTCTTTCCCATCAAACTATAAACACCCTGAGAGCAGAGACTTACTCACCGCTATATACCCAGAGTCTTGTACTGTGCCTGATCCATAGAAGATACTCAATAAAATAATTATTGGCGAACCAACTGACCTCTTGCAAAGCATTCTGTCCCACATGTTATAACCAGTTAAACTTACTTTTTTATTCAAGTTCAGATGTTCCTGTACCAAATGATACAGTGTAGATTTGCATGTGTCGCTGCTGGCTAAATTCGTCTAAAAACCTATGTGTTGCTTACTTCTGTTGTTTTATAACTAATGTTTACTGTTTATTGAGTGCTCTGTGGTGACTAAACATATCTATTATTCCATTTTAATTCTTGCAGCAGAATTAATCCTCCTTTTATACGGAGGAAACTGGGCCACGTTGTGACAATGTCTTGCCTTGGGCCAAGACATCTAAAATCTCACTAGGCAATCATCTTAACCCTTGGATACCGGACACTCCAAACTCTATGTGATTTCTGTTCCCCTAAGCTGTGGAGGAGACCCACCTCAATATTGCTCCCCAGTAACCAGCAAAATTTTTAATGAGGGTGGATTCTCGTAGACCATCCTCTAGGTCTGTGGTATTCCTACCATCTTCAGATTCTTCCTCGGAGTCCACACTGATATCACAGCGACTAGTTGAGGAATGTGAAAAGTGCCTGCCCTTTGGAGTGTTCTGTCTCTGACATGTGGCCTTTGACTTTTCAGAGATGAGCTGACAGCTGTCTCCGTGTAGGGAGAGGACGGGGACCTCAGAGAGAGTGAGAAAGGGGATGTTGAGTTGCCGCACAACATGCACGTCTGTTTTGTCATCCTGAGTAGGGCAGAAGAGTTAGGTATGGAGAAGGGTGTCCCTCCAGATCCAGATAAAAGAAGGCTGGACCTTGATCTCTACAGCAGGATCTATTTATCTGCGGACATAGGAAGATCAGAAGACTCCATACCTACTAATGATTCATAAGTCTGGGCATAAGCAGGAACACCAGTGGGCTTTGAGAAAGAGACATTCTGGCAGCCACCAAAACACCACATCTTTAAAATTATTACAGTGCTGACTGGAAGAGAGAGAGAGAGGAAGAAAGGAAGAAAGAAAGAAAGAAAGAAAGAAAGAAGAAAAGGAAGGAAGGAAGGAAGGAAGCACTGTTAGGAGATAATTCTTTTCTAGTGAACCCTACAAAAGTTTAGAAACTAGTCTTTAAAACTGAGAGCAGAGTGTAGGGTCACACGTCTGTAATCTCAGCTCTTCGGGGGGCTTAGGTAGATGGATCATTATGTGTTCAAGGCCAGCCCTATGCTACATAAAAAGACCTTATCTCAAAAAAAAAAAAAAGCAAAATACATTCCTCGAAGAAAATCCAAACATAAATAAAAGTGAAAGTGGAAAAGACTACTGACTCCTAATGCCCACATAGCATGTACTCTTGGCCACCAAGCCTTTAAGAAAGCCTTTCTCAAACTGTGGGTCATGACCCCTTGGGGGGGACGCCACCTAAGACCCTCAGAAAACATAAATGTTTACATTAGGATTCATAGCAGTAGCAAAATCACAGTCATGAAATAGAAACAAAAATAATTTTATTTTTATAATTTTATTTTGTTGTGGGGGTCACCACAACATGCGGAACAGAATCTGGAAACAACCCAGATGCCCCTCAGCTGAGGAATGGATACAGAAACTGTGGTACATTTACACAATGGAATACTACTCAGCAATTAAAAACGAGTGAATCATGAAATTTGCAGGCAAATTGTGGGAACTAGAAAAGATCATCCTGAGTGAGGTATCTCAGAAGCAGAAAGACTCACATGGTATATACTCATTTATAAGTGGATATTAGACATATAATACAGGATAAACACACTAAAATCTGTACACCTAAAGAAGCTAATCAAGAAGGAGGACCCTGGCTAAGATGATCAATCCTCATTCAGAAAGGCAAATGGGATGGACATTGGAAGAGGGAGAAAACAGGGAACAGGACAGGAGCCTACCACAGAGGGCCTCTGAAAGACTTACCCAACAAGGTATTGAAGGAGATGCTGAGACTCATAGCCAAACTTTGGGTAGAGTACAGGGAATCTTATGAAAGAAGGGGGAGATAGAAAGACCTGGAGGGGACAAGAGCTCCACAAGGAGAGCAACAGATGCAAAAAATCTGGGCACAGAGATCTTTTCTGAGACTGATGCTCCAACTAAGAACCACACATGGCGATAACCTAGAACCCCTAGAACCCCTGCACAGATGTAGCTCATGGCAGCTCAGTCTCCAAGCAGTTTCCCTAGTAATGGGAACAGGGACTCTCTCTGACATGAACTCAGTGACTGGCTCTTTGATTACCTCACCCTGAGTGGGGAGCAGCCTTACCAGACTACAGAGGAGGACAATGAAGCCAGTCCTGATGAGACCTGATAGGCTAGGGCCAGATGGAAGGGGAGGAGAACCTCCCCTATCAGTGGAATTGGGGAGGGGCATGAGAGGAGATGAGGGAGGGAGGGTGGAATTGGGAGGAAGTCAGGGAGGGAGCTACAGCAGGGATACAAAGTGAATAAACGGTAATTAATAAAAAATTAATTAACAAAAAAAAAAGGTCAC
Organism: Psammomys obesus; assembly: GCF_907164565.1. Taxonomy (NCBI): domain Eukaryota; kingdom Metazoa; phylum Chordata; class Mammalia; order Rodentia; family Muridae; genus Psammomys; species Psammomys obesus. Next base: position 2,980,982 of record NW_026596064.1, read on the forward strand.
AGCATTAGGAAGGCTGAGAACCACTGATCTAAGAGGTAATGTATAATTACTTGGAATTTCTATAGCCAATGTGTGTTTCTATTTATGACCTAAAAAGTTAAAAAGAGTAACAGGTACCCAAACTAACAAGAACTATGATTCTGTGGTCTTAATAGTTCAAATTTTTATAAATTAGCTGGGCATGGTGGCACATTTCCTTAGTCTCAGCACTCAGGAGGCAGAGGCAGGCAGAAGCCAGCCTGTTCAACACAGCAAGTTCCAGGCCAACGGGGGTTGTGCATAGTGAGACCCTGTCTCAAGAGAAAACAAAGAAACAAAACACCATATTTAATTAAAACACAATAGTTGTAGTATTTTGACACAAACATTATCAACATAATCAATGTTGCTTATACTTTTTACCTGCCCTTGCGTGAACATAAATTTGTACTCTAGTTGAAAATCTTCCTATACAGGTCTAGAACATATGTATATGTTCATTCACAGCCAATACTGGCTGTTTAATATGTTTGTCTTTTTAAGCTAAGATGAACACACATATTATGGAAAAATTTTTTAAAATGCATTTTCTTAGCGAAGACTGGGATACTGGGACATAGCTGAACTATAAATGGTTCCTTAATAATTATCATTTAGCTAATATTGACTAGCCATTAAGCCTGGCACACAGTGACAATTCTCATCAAAGGTAGAGATAGGTGCTCAATTGAGCATGGCATCTGCCTACACCTGATCTCTTTTTTTTTGTAACAACTAAAGGAGACCAGAATCTTGGACCCAGGAAACAGAAGAAAAACAATCCAACACCTGTATTTTCCAAGTCAAACTTGCCTGTTACAACTTAGAAAAGTATAATTCATCTTTTTAATGCACACAGTTGTATGACTGCCATCAAGATACAGAATATTTCCATTGTTTATTCACTCCTTGTTTTCTGCTCTGTTTGGAGACAGAATCTCCCTCTGTAACCCAGGCTGGCCTTGAACTCATGGCAGTTCTCTTGCCTTAGCCCTCTAGGGGCCAGGATTATGGGTGTGAATAATCATGTCTGACTTCTTCACTTACTGGGTAAAGGGCAGTTGATGAATACTGCTTTAAGCTTTAAACCACCATGGCTTTTTTGTTTTGTTGTCAGTGCTAAAGGTTGAACCCAGGCCTGTGCATGCTAAGGGTGTGCTCTACTACTGGGCCTTGTTTTTCTGGAAATTATACGTAAAGTCATAATTTTTGCTGCAGGTTATATAAATGTTTTTATCAGTTTGCACCTAGGTATAAGATTGCTGAATTGTGAAGTATATGCCTACTTAACTTTACTTAGAAATCTGAAATGGCGCTCGGATGAGGTAATAACAGTTCACATTTCCGCCAGGAATTTGTGTAGTTGAAGATGGTCAACGTCTTGGCCAGCACTTGCAGATTGTAGCGGTTCTAATAAACTGGCAGGCCAGGTTCTACTTCATCTCTCTCCTAATTAACGATGATGGCGTTTTTCAGACACTTCTTATCCCATGATCTGTGTTGAGTGCCATTTTCCAAACTGTTGGTTTGTGGGGCTGGAGATGGTTCAGAGCACTGGTGGCTCTTGCTGAGGACCTGAATTTGCTTGCTGCCACCCGCCTGGCACAACCATTTGTAATTCTGTTTGCAAGTAGTCTGACAGCCTTTACTACTCCTAGGGCACCAGGCAAGCACACGGCACACATGCACACAAAACACTCACTACTCATATGCAAAAAAATAAAAACGAATCATTTTAAAATTGGGTTTGCTTTATCCTTTTTTAATTATTTTAATTTATTCATTTTACATCCCGGTCATAGTCTCCTCCCTTCTCTCCTCTCAGTCCCATCCTTCCTCCCACCTTTCCTTTATCCCCCATCTCTTACTCTTCAGAAAAGGGGAGCCCCAGCATAGAAGGACTGTGCACATCCTCTTCCCCAGTGTCCTGGTGAAGAAGTTCCACCAGGTGAAAGTGATCAAAAAAAAGCAGGCAGCAGAGTCCACGTCAGAGTTGGCCCCCATTCCCCTTACTAGGGATCCTATATGAGGACTCAGCTTCCCCTTGGCTACATCTATGTAGGGGGCCAAGGCCCAGCTCATGCATGGCCCTTGGTTGGTGATTCTGTCACCCCCTAGGCCCTCATTAGTTGGCTCTGTTGGTCTTTTTGTTGAACTCCTGTCCCCTCTGGGTCCTTTTATCCTTCCGCTACTCTTCCCACAAGACCCCCTGTGCTCCATTCAATGTTTGGTTGTGGGTCTCTGCATCTGTTTCCATCAGATGCTGGGTGGAGCCACTCAGAGGACAGCTGTGTTAGGCTTCCTCCTGCAGGCATAGCAGAGTATTGCTAATTGTGTCAGACGTGGGCTGTCTCCCACGGGGTGAGTCTCAGGTTGGACCAGTCGTTGGCTGGACACTCCCTCAATCTCTGCTCTGTTTTTGTCCCTGCACATCTTATAGGCAGGGTAAATTTTGGGTCAAATTTTTTGTGGGTGGAGTGGTGTTGCCCTCTCTTCACTAGGAGTCATGTCCAAGGTGGGCTCTTCAGTCTCTATGACCCCTTCTATTAGGAGTCTCAGCTAGAGTCACCCTCATAGTCTCCCAGGAACTTACCATATCATGGGTCTCCAGCTTGTCACAGAGAGGTCATTGCCTGAGGTTTCTCTTTTCTCTGCAAGCCCTCTGTCTTCCCGACTTCACTCTTCCCAGGCCTGGTATCAACCCTCATTTCTCTCCACTCTCCCTCTCTTACCCTGTCCCCTCTCTTCAACCCCTTCTGTTGTCTATTCTATTTCCATTTCTGAGTGGGACTAAAGCATCCTCCCTTGGGTCCTCCTTGTTACTTATTTTCTTTGGGTCTGTGAATTGTAGTATGTTTATCCTGTACTGTATGGCTAAAACCATAGAAGTGAGTATATACCATATATGTCTTTCTAAGTCCGGGCTACCTCACTCAGGATCTTTTCTAATTCCATCCATTTGCCTGCAAAGTTTTGGGTTTGCTTTATTCTTCTCTGGAGAGTTCTTTGTATATTTTAAAGTAAAAAACTTTATCAGACATATGTATTGCAAATATTTCCCTCATTATGAACCTGTATTGATTTTTTTAGTTTTAGCTGCATTTTTAAATTACTTGTGTGAGCACTATGACACGCCTGTGGAGATAAGAGGACAACTTGCAGAAACAGATTTTCTTCTTCCACTTTGCAGGACACAGGGATTGAACACAGGTTTTTGGACTTCCCAGCAGGTGCCGTTACTGCTGAGCCATATCACCAGCCCATAATCGTATGGGTTGTTTGCTAGCTTGCTTGCTTTGGAGACCTTTCTTATCAGGTAGCCCTGGCTGGCCTGGAACTTACCATGTATCCAGGCTGGCCTTGAACTTACAGAGACCCACCTGCATCTGTCTCTTCGGTGTTGAGATTAAAGACATGCACCATCATGCCAGACCTGTGAATGTTTTTATTTTTTGGTTTTGGTTTTCCGTGTATCCCTGGCTGTTCTAGAACTCAAATTCATAGAGATTTGCTTGCCTCTGCCTCCTGAATCTTGGGATTAAAGACATGACCCACTGTGCCCAGCTAGATTTACATTAAAAATATTTTTATGCATATGGGTGTTTGAGACCAGAAAGGGTGTTAGATCTCCTGGAATTGGAGTTAAACATAGTCATAGGCTGCCCTTTGAGTGGCGGGAGCAGAATCTGGATCCGCTGCAAGAGCAGCCAGCGCTCCTAACCAGTGGGCTATCTCTCTAGCCCCTATGCTTGTCCAACTCTCCCAACAATATCTTTCGAAGAAGATTTTAATTTTGAAAAGGCCCAATATATAATTTTTATGAACTACGTTTTTGTACAATATCTAAGAATATTCCTCTAACCTAAGGGCACAAAGGTTTTCTCAGAGAAGTGTTATTGTTTAAGGTTTTAATTTAGAACTATTATTTGAGTTTAGCTAATTCTGGGCACGGATCAAGTTTCTCTTCTTCTCACTTGGATGTCGACTTGTCAAAAACACCTTGAGTGACCTGTGTGCTGGCTTACTTTGCAGTTAAACACATCGAGTTGACTTCCATGTATTTACCTATGTGTCCTTGCAGTTCTTCCTTCCCTCCCTCCTTCCTTTTTTTTTTTATTTTTTTAATTTTTTTTTTTTTTTTTTTTAAGCAGCGTCTTACTTTGCAGACCCTGGCTAGCATGGTACTTGCTTTGAAGTCTAGTCTGCCTCCAATGTGAGGGCAATCCTCCTGTCTCATCTTCCCGAGGCTGGCTTGACAGGAAAGTGCTACCACACTTGGCTCCCTGGTAGTTTCCCCTTTCTCCAAGGAGTTCTCTTGGCCATTCAGTTGCTCGGCATTTTTAAGGACTCACTATCATCTTAGATACTATTTGGGAACCCTTGAGTATCCCACAAGGGTCCAATGTGATTAAAGTCTTGATCCCAATGTGTCTCTGTTGGGAGAAAGTGAAACACTTGGGAGGCAGGGGCCTAACAGGAACTCCTTGGGTCTTTAGGGGTATAAGATAGTTCATATGTACCCCTTGAATTTCTGCAAAAGAGTGATTTTAAGGACATATCTGGCTCTGCATGCCGTCCTCCTGACTCTTCGAAGACGTGACCATTTGGTCCTCCTCACTCTTTTACTATTGTGTGCCGCCATCCACTGTAAAGCTGCATTCACCATCTGGGCAGGAGAAGTAGATCCCAACAGCACGTACCTGTATCGTGACACAAAGAAACCTGCATAGCATCCGCTCAAGCATAAAGCCAGAATCACTTCATCGCTGACGTCATGAGCCTAGCAGAGTATCAAGAAGCAACGCACAGGCTGAGAGTGAAGAGGCTGCTAACCTGCTCCTTTGGGTGGTTGGCCTGTGATGGGCATGGCAGAAATGCCAAGTGAGGAGTTCTGCATGTTTCCTTCTAATGGGAGGGATCTGAAAATGTAAACCATTGGAGAACTTTCACCTGACAGCTTTAGTCAAGTCCCATCAGCATCCTGGGCCTTGTGGCCACATCTGTAATGTGAGAAACTTGGACAGGGTGCTCTGTGTGCTCCTTTCAGGATAAAGATAATATAAAAACTTGGAAGCTGGTTGCCGCAATACAGAAATAGAGATGATGATAGCTGCCTACCGGAGTTGGTAGGTGCTAGACTGAAGGACACAATTGTTGAGCCCAAAGGCAAATACAATGTATTCTTGATTAGGAGCTGAATTGTTATTTCTTATAAGGTAAAACGGAGATAAAGGGTGTAGTGTACTGTCTGAGGGCTGAAGAGTAGAAGGAAGTGAGTCAGGTTACACTGGGTAACAAGATCTGTAAAAGCTTCACAAACCATTCCCCTACATCACTGGCCACTCTGGTTTCTCCCATTGTATCCAGAACATGTAGAGACAGGAAGGAAAAGGTATTTTTATGAAGGGCATTTGTTTCTGGATGACTAACAAGACAGAGCAGAGATTTAATTAAAAGACTGGCCATACTTAACATTTCTATGTGTCACCCAGAAGAGGATGAAGCAGATATGAAACATCTCCGGTTTGTAAATGTCAGCCCAATGGGAGCAGTGTTATAATCTCATAAAACAAGGTGTTTGGGGGAAGCCAAATTATGTTAATGAAATGATGGACAGCCAAGGTTTCAGTTAAGGCAGTGACTTGGGAGTGACAGCTCTAACCAAAGACAGTGACCACAAGACTTTCCTAATGCGATGCAGGTTGATCCTGAGTGGACAATGGATTTGAAGTACCATCCTCCATAAAAGCATGGAGGCTTCTAGACTAGAAAATCATTAGCCAGATCCAAGTGGCTTAATATCCAGCTATGGTGCTGAATATTAAGGAAGACACACACAAGGTAAAGGACTTCCATAGGGGGTAGAAATGTGGCCATATACCAGATTTTTTTTTTTTAAGGGACTTGATCTAGAAGCAAAAGGACTTGACATGAAATATGAGCAACTCTGAAACAGCATTCTGGGAGAAAAAAAAAACCCTCACAAATGTTATTACTCCATGAAGACTAAGAATGATAACTTGTACAATTTCATATAAGAATTAACTAATGAGCTATTAGGCCCAACCATCCAGGGACTTAGAGAGACCACGTGTTTGCAGGATGATTCCGTGGAAGGGCTAGTTGCCATCTTAGTCACAGATGCCAAGGGCTAAACAGATTTCCATTCCCATTCTACTAGATCATAAAAAGCAGCGACTTTAATGTTGAGTTCTCACGAAGCTCAGACTGCTGAAGCAGCTACAGTCCATTACAGCTAAAATTTACATCAGGAGGAAACAGCTTTCTACAGATTTACCTTCCCCCATCCCAACCTCACAACAAAATGAATGGTCAGCTCTAAGGGTGGGGCCTCCTCTTGCAGCAATAGCTCTGGCTGCCTCCCCAGAGCAAGGAAACAGTATGCATTATTCATTACTGAGCACCTCTGCTCCACTCTCTTCTTGACCCACCAAAGTATTTTGACGACCGACCGCAGCCAGCATCCCAGGGAATTATTACAGTCCCGCGTAGAATCTAAAGCAACGCCACACTTTAGGCAAATAGTAATAAATAAAGGTAAAACTGGAGTCATGAGGTTATGTGTGTTGGTCAGGATGTTTTTGGATTTTTGATTTCTTCCAGTGCTAGGGATTAAATGCACAGTGCTACACACGAGTTGTAAGTGTTCTGCCACTATAATGAGGCTACATGGAAAGGAGAGGACAAGATGCAAATGGTTTGGTCAAATGTTTCTGAAACTTATAACAAAGGTAACCCAAGGCATTTGTGCTATTGCAAGGTGGCTGTCCTTAGTACATTGGCAGTCACAAAACAGCTTGTCAAGAATAAAATGTTAAAACAGTTTCTTGTTAAAGCTTTGTATTTTTAATTTCTTTCTCTGTGTGTGTGTGTGTACGTGTGTGTGTATACATGTAAATGTTGGTGCCCTTGAAGACCAGAGGCATTGGATTCCCCTGGGGCTGGAGTTACAGGTGGTTGTGAGCTGACTGGTGTGGGTGCTGGGAACAAAACTGTTGGGGGATGGTCTTGTGAACTGTGTATTCAGATGCTGATTTCTGTGTCCTGAGATCCCCTTGCAGTCAGGATGTGAACATTGTCATTTCTTATGAAGAGTCTCCTGTATCAATGTTGTGTAAAAATTATCTCTGATTGGTTAATAAAGAAACTGATTAGCCAATAATTGGACAGAGGAGACAGAAGGCAGGGCTTCCTGTCCTAGTCAGGGGTCTCAGATAGGTACTGGGGAAAGAGTAAGAGGAAGAGAGAGAGAAGCCATCATGATGAGGACAAGGAGGAGTTCACCATCAGGACAGAGAGATACAACAGAAGGTCAAGGCAAGACCTTCTGAGGTGGCAAGTAAAAGGGCACATGGCTGGGAGGTGGCCAGACTAGCGTAAGTGGGTTAGAATTATGCCTAACACTTGCTGAATAAATCTAATAGGTCTCTGTGTCTTTATTTGAGAGCTAGGGTAGATATTAGGGAAGGACCTTACTAATACCATAATCCAGCACGAAACTCAGGTTCTCTGCAAGTGCAGTGCTGTTTTCTTCATTGCTGACTCACCTCTCCAGCCCCTAAAGCAAATTCTTTATGATGGTCAGGGGCTTAAGAAACAGGTGGATGAGCACCACGTGGCCAGTAGCGGCAGTGGCTGCAGAGTAAAGCAAAACTAAGTTTTAGGGCGCCGCAGCTCTGCTTGGTAGAGCTAAACGCACCACTCCCCAGTGAGCCATCTCTGGAGAATTTGCCTTTCTGAGAAGGTGCGTTTCTGGAAGCACAGCATGTCTTTGCACATCTGTTTGTATCCCAGCAATGGACGGACTGCGTATAACGGGTTCCTGTCTTTTCTAGCCTAAGCAGCCCTAAGCCCCAGGGTGCTGCTTGTGTACCAAGAAGAGAAGGAAAACAGAAAGAGACTCGAAACCACCTGAACTCAACTGAGACCCAGCAGTAAGAACCAGATGCCAGACTTGCTCAAACTATACACCTCCAGCAAATGTGTTGAGTAAACTGCCTTTGTTCTCATTCCTGAGACTTCTCTGACAAGGATTCTGGATCTCACTTGCTCATGGTCAACACATACAAAGGTGCCCAGCCATTGAAACCACTGAAATACTATTTACCACCTGAGTGTTGCTACTGCCCACCTCCGCCCCAGGTCTCCAGCAGACCCCTGAGACCTCTCTACCAAGTCCTTCCCTCCAGGGTGAATACGTGAACTTGAAGGACACTGCTTCTGGCAGGCGACCGTCAGTCAGTGACCGGTGGCCAAGCCAGAGGACTGTCGGGATAAGGTAGCGTAGAAGATGGTGGTGCTGGAGAACAAAGGGAGGAGGTAGGGTTGCCTGAGATGGGTAGAGGGGCTCTGAGGGCTGAAGCATGTGGCCCCATCTGTTCTTGGTGGCATGACAGCGCCTCTAGGAGTTGAGAGGAAGGGCACAGGGGGCAGATGAAGGGTGATATGGCCCCACAGATTTCTCATGTTGTGGTGACCCCACCCCCACCCCGCCATAAGATTATTATCATTGCTACTTCGTAACTGTAGTTTTGCTACTGTTGTGAATCATAACGTAAATGTCTGTGTTTTTCAGTTATCTTAGGTGACCCCTGTGAAAGGCTCATTTGACAACCACTCCCCAAAAGGGGTCGAGACCCAGAGTGTAGTTGAGAACCTCTGCACTAGAGGAGTAAAATATGAGAAGAGAAAGTTAACTTAACTGAAAGTGGTCCTGGTCCTGAGCTCCTCTGTCTTATGTACCTCCATGTTGATTGATGGTACTCTTCAAAGCAAGAGGGGATTTGGTTCAGGCGAGAGACTCATGGGGAAGTTGAGGGAACGGTTCCAGATGAAGGCATATGAAAACACAGAAAGAACAAGTAAGTCCTTTGATGAGTAAATGCCACCAAGGGCTCCCACTGAGCATATGCATGCCCTGTGCCTGGAAAGCCTGCTTCCTTTACAAAATGGGCCTGCAGGTATGGCAGGAAGTTTGGCCATGCAGTTCAGATTTCATTCACTGATCTTATTCTTACTGTGCTTACATATTCGGTCTCAGAGCCCAAAGATGGAGAAGGAGGCCCTAGGTCAAACCTTCAATCAAATGATGTATTGTGGCCTTGTCCTCCATGTACCTTTCTCACCTGTCTTTGTCTCCTGCCCCCCAGACCCGATGCATGAGTGCTTTTGGCTGAAGGGTATCCCTTACGAGAAGGGAACTGAAGTTCACATCCCATTTAGGACCCAGAGGACTAAGTCTTTAGCAGGTTTTGAGGCACCTTCTTGGTGTGTGAGGAGGAATTACTCTAATTTTCTTGGGCTAGGTTGGAAAGGTTCCCCAGACGTAGATAGCACATGTCAGGCCATGAGTATGGGTTGCCTGTGCAGCCAGCTTTATGTCATGCTATACACACGCACACACACACGCGCGCGTGCACACACACACACACACACACACACACACACACACTGATGTGATAGCATTTGAGCGAAGCATACCTTCACTTCTCAAAATCATCATCAGAGGGGCAGGGTATCGAAGGAGTATATTTAGCAGAATGGGCACTCAAGTACTCAAGGGAAGATGTGGAACCAGTGAGGACTATTTTTCATGGTCAGAGGAATTGCTGATACATGACTGCAACAAGAAACAGGTTGGTTTTAAGTGGGTTTTAGTTACTGGCTTCCCATATATCTTAGTTGTGCCCGAGCAGGCCTCACGCTCTGGCCATGCACCTGCCAAGCCTACTGTGGCACCGAAAGGTATGCTGAGCACCTGCCGTCATTCTTCCCAGGAGCTGGTGTATGAGAAGTCTTTTCCAAAAATACCCAGCAGTAGCCAAGTTAGATGCAAAGACAGTGATAGGGTGGGAAGGTAGCATTGTGGTTCCATCTTACGGCAATCCTGTCCCATTTGCCCAGTCTCTGGGGACTGCAGCATCACAGGAAACCCAGCTTGTGTTCTCTGGTTGCTAGGGCAGTTTAAAAATAGCTTCTGCAGCTGGGGTGGGGGCAGGGAAGGAAGAGACAGTGATAAGTGGCCTTTTGGAGGAAAACCATTGGCAAGGAGTCCTGCCTTGGGAGGACCTGGGAGCGAGGCATCTTGTATTTCTTGGGCTTCTTGCTATAATGAGAAGCAGCCTTTTTTTGTGTGTGTTAGGTCAGCAGGGGGCTCTTCCTGGGAATGGCCCCGCTTCCTCTGGAGAGGTCCCTGGTACTCCGGGATCAAGAAGCCAGGAGGATGGGCTGGGTATACATTAAAAAAAAAAAAAAAAAAAAAAAAGTACAGTGGCATACACAGAAAGTTTGCTATGCCAGCACAGATGACAGGCTCTGTAGCTGGGTTTGTCAGCATAGCAGTTGTCACAGCAGATATGGGCAGGAGAAATGCCATGGGATTCCTGTGACAACGTCTCCAGCTTCATAAGGAAGGGCATCTTGGAATCCTGGGAGAGGCCAGTGCCGTTCACGGGATGATACCAACTACAGTCTCAGACCGAGGCCCTGGTCCACCCGCTGACTTCCCAGGAAGAAGAGGTACCATGGCTGATTGTGACTACTCCTTGCTGGGTGTCCAAAGAGGTTGCTCTGATCTAAGTAGCACTCTATCTCACCAAGACTGCACTATTTGGTTTTGGGGAGAAGTTGAGAGCATCTCTGTTTTTCATGAAAGAATCAAGATTCATGAATTAGGCTGTGTGAGAAACTTTCTGGTTTGGCAGTTTGCAGCCCCCTCAAAGAAATTGCCAAAGTGGATTATGATACTCATATCATAGGATAGTGTACACTGTAAAATATGTGCCAATAAAAACACTCACAGTAAAGCTAAAATAAGGTAACAATGTTAGAGATACCATCTCAGTTTTTAAGAGTACGTCATATATGAACATTAAACACTGAATCACTAAACATTAAACACTGAATCACAGTTATATTAATAAAATATAAACATTATTTCAATTTTTCGAGATTGTTTGATTATAGCGGGTTTTTTTGCTATTGATTTTTTGCTATATTTTAAACTTCCTTTCCCCCCGGGTTTCATTGTACAGTCAAAGCTGACTTAGAATTGACAATCCTTCTGCTTCAGCCTCCAGATCATCAGATTAGAACACTTGTCCCAATAGCACATGTTTAAATGTTGTTGCTCAAGTTTTATATGTCAGAGCAACTTAATGAAATTAAAAAAAAAAAAAAAAAAGAAAGTCCACAGTACCAAGGTACGTGATGTTGACATGAAGGCAGAGAGTAGTGGCTTGGCGGCAGAAGTGGCCTTCTGTAACCCTTTATACCCTAGACATTTTTCAGAGGCGAGAGAAAGTTTGGAAGGGTTTGCAGTAGTCCAAAGCAGCGACTTAGGAACTAGACGTGGTTTTGAAGGAAGGGGGACACAAAAGCAGGGCGGCCCCATGAATGCCCTCCCACGCCCACAGCCTTCCAGTCACACACAGGGACAGCAGCTCACTGTGTGCAGGCTGCAGGCTGCTGCTTCCTCACTTTTCAGTTCGCTAAGTGAGGAAACTAGGCCTCTCGAACCCGGTCCTCTCTGGATGTTTTCACAAGGGCTGTTTGGATGTGGCCACACCTATCTAAAGTATTAGGATATGCAAAGGCGCCCTTTACCCTCTCAAATCTTTGTAGTGAGACACAGAGATCTGGGACATAATCCTGGAGAGTTTGGTTGCTAAATGTCCTGAAAGGCTCATGAGCTAAAGGGTCCGCTTCCTCCTGCCTCTGCTGAGAGGTGGGAGAAGCTCGTGGTAACCCCAAGGTCTCTGGAAAACATTCATCTGAAACGGATTATTTCGAGACCCGGTTTCTTCTTCTCTTCTTTTCCTTCTTGGCTCATGACATGATCTGCCACATCACTATACTCCAAAAGTAATGGAGCCGTGCAATCTTGGATGGGAACCTCAAGACCCAGGATCCCAAGCTAAGCTTTTCTTTTTGTAAGTTGATTGTTTCGGGTACTTCATTATAGGAACAGGAGGCTTATATGCACAGGCATATGCTGAGGCCCCAGAATGTTTCATTAGTTTGGTGATAGTTGTTTTGGTTTGGTTTGGTTTGGTTTGGTTTTTTCAAGACAGAACTTCTCTACGTAGCCCTGGCTATCCTGGAACTCACTCTGTAGACCAGGCTGGCCTAAAAGTCACAGAGATTCTCCTGCCTCTGCCTCCTGAGTGTTGGGAATGAAAGGCGTGTGCCACCACCACCACCAGGCATTTTATTTGTCTTATGGTGTTCTGTAAGGCAAAAGGTTAGGAATTTTACACAAGAGTATATAAAACTAGGAACATTTAGAATAGAAACTTTTCCTAGAAAATAAAAAATCTAGTCGTGGGCCTTCCTGGAAATAACCTGCTAGATCTGAATGGTGTGTGTCTCCTCTGGTCTCAGCAGCTGTCCCAGCTACATAGTACACTCCGGGCTCGGAGGCTGAACGTCAGCCGCTGTTATCATTTTCTTACACCGGGTCTTCATTCATTCATGTCACCCACTTGGTCATTGTAAGCATCTGAGCTTTGGAATTCTGATTCTCTGGAATCAGGGACTGTCTTAAGCTGGTCACCTGGATCATCTGCAAGGCTTCTCTCAGTGAGAACATACGGGGACCCTCAGCAAATGTTATAGGATGTAATTAGACTACCCACACCGCCTGAAAGGAAGGAAGCTTTGTTTGATGTTCTGTATATTCTTTGGTAAGTCTCTCCTCTTCCCTATAAAAGCAAAAGGATTTGTCCATAAGAGTAAATTCCTGGTAAACTAAGGCGCTGCTTTTATATGGCCTTGTTTCTCAGCTTGCATTTCCTTGGACTAGGTCTAAGGATGTTTGGCTCAGCCCAACTTTTCTTTTAGAAAAGGGATGTGGCAGATATTTCATCAACACAGGCATGGGATTCCAGAATCCTCTCTCTCATATCTCCCTTTTGACACTTCACTGAAAACACAAGAACACATTTTTCTTTTCTTTTTAATATTATAATGTCATTTCTCTCTTCCTTTTCCTCCTTTCAAGCCCTCCCATATACCTTTCCTTGCTCTCTTTCAAAGTCATGCCATTTAAAAAAATTGTTAAATAAGTGTGTGTGTATACACACATATATTCCTAAATACAACCTTTTCAGTCTGTATAATGTTACTTGTGCATGTGTTTTTGGAGCTGTCCATTTGGTATTGGATAACCAGTTGGTATGGTCTTCCTTTAGGAAGACTATTCCTTCCACTCTCGGCATTCCTTATTGCCTGTACTTCTTTGTGTACGGTTGAAGACTCCTTGGCTGTTCACTTTGGCCTCTCTGTTGCTATTGTCTTTGTAGAGCTCAGGTTTGGGCAGTCGTGTTGGTGAGCTTTGATGAGTGTAGTTCCTGACATTACTAGGAGGCACAGGCAGCAGGTCCCCTAGCTCCTGCAATCTTTCCACCTCCAATTGCATAATGAAGAATATGATTTTTTAAACATGGCCACCATTTGGAGAACAAATTAGCATCCTGTTTGTTGATGCCAAGGGTTTAGATGAGCTACAGTTTCTAAAGCAGTGGTTCTCAACGTGTGTGAAGATGTTTATGTGACGATTTGTGACTGTAGCAAAATTACAGTTATGAAGTAGCAACAAAATAATTTTGTGGTTAGGGGTCACCACAACTCAAGGAACTGTATGAAAGGGCTGCAGCATTGGGAGGGGTGAAAACCACTGCTTTAGAGCAATGTCACATTGGAGAGTGAATCTCCTTGTCTGCTCTCAGTTGTGAATGTGCATCATGGAGCCTCCGATATTTTACTTTAGGTCCAGGTACAAATATATGCATAGGACAGCCATAGCCAGTCAGCTTAAAGTAAGTAAATCAAGGAAAACACTAGGCAGATTTCTTTAAGAAATAGGGTAAACATGTCTTTGCAGACTGGGGAAGACAGTGCTAACTGGTCACCATGGCTGGCGGGTATAAACTGAAAGGTGGCATTTATGGACATCCTAGGCATCGTTATTTAAAGAAATCTCAAGGAAGTCACTTCATGGGAAGGTTGGATCTACTGAAGCAAAAGCCACTGCAGTTGGGAAAGACTATAAGCTCCCACTCCTGTGACCTCATACTGAGATAATCACCCACAAAGCAGTAGAGGCTGCTTGGGGGGAGTGCGAAGCTGCTCACAGCCAGCATGAAGGACAGAAGGCCTGCAGTGTGCTTCTGCAGAGGGGTGAGCTGGTGACCTGCTGGGATTTTAGTCTTGGGATCCAAGTTTGAGGGATTTTTGTCCAAGGTTGCCTGACCTCATCACACTGGACGGCACAGTGCATCTCATCCAACTGGACGGCATGGTGCGTCTCATCATGGATGAGTCTGCCAACTACACAGATGTTAGCAAGGTTGAACTCCTCTGTACAGTGTCAGGAAGTAAGAAAGATGATGGGGTTAAGTGATAGTGCCTGCTTTAAGGGCACAACCCCAATGACCTCACTTCCTTTCACTAGAGGTCATTTCCTAGAGGGCAAGTCTTTTTCCTACTAGCACCACAGGTCAGGGGTCAAGCTTACAGCACATGGGCCTCTGGGAGACATTTGTAAATCTCAGTCAGAGCCAGGGGAATCTTCTAATCATGGCACACCTAACATTTCTCAGGTACCACTCTAGTTTTCACGGTTGTCGTTTTTGTGAACCAAGACCACGGCAGCAACTGTAAACACTTGTGTCTAAGAATTCAGCTTCTACCTGAGGGGGTAATCTAATCAGTTTCTGACCTTATTCTGCAGCTGCCTGTAAGACAACAAATCCTAAGTAAGTAATACTTCCTACACAGTGTCAGTCTCCTCCTCCTTCTGGAGCAGTGTAGTCAGGGCCAGCTGATTCCTTTCTCACATGAAGTCACTCAGTCATTAGAAATAGCCCACTTGTACCCACACAGCCACTTCTCCGCATTTCATGTGTCTGCCATGGCCACAGAGTCACACTCTTTGTGGGTACTTCTCTGGAGCCCGAGACTGAAACAGGAGGCTTTATTAATCCTTCATTAGTGTTCTAAAGACCACAAAAGATTTCAGCCGGCTCAGGCTTCACTCCAGTGGCATGTGAATTCCGTTCTCACTTTTGTCACACCCTCTTGCCATTTCACTCAATGCTAATTGCTCTATCAGCTTTTTTTTTTTTTAACTTCAGTTTCCCTTTGGCGTGAGAACCGCTTCGAAGACTGCTGTTGGGAGAGTGACAAAAATTACCACCTTAGGTGCTCGGTAACTTTCGGTCCACCTGATACTAAAACTGAGTGTACCAGACCTAATGGAAAACCAGAACAAAAGTTCAGTGTTGTTTGGGTTACAGCCTTCACTAGAGGAGATGTGACATTTATATTTCTTAAAATAGAAAATTTGACTGAGTCAGGTGGCTACCTTCCAAACGGAATGCTTCCACTCCGGGAGGGATGCATTCTGACTTTCTTCACAGTGTTTAGGGTTCCTCGTGCTTAGTCAGCCCATGGGCCCATTATTTCATATGAGGTCATAATTGCACCCCGTGGTTCCTGTGACAAGAGCCACAGCAACTGGTGCCTTCTCTAAAGTGTACTTGTGGGCCAGTCATGTGATGAGCCTCCCTAATCCATTAATGACCTCTTCAACTGGTTCAGTGTGATTAACCTTCAGAAAACATTTTTTTTTAAACTGCTGTAGCCAGCATCCTAGTGTGCTAATGTTTCAAAACATTGACTTCAGTTTTAAGGCAGTGTGGAGTTCTTTGAATTGATTTTCAATATCTCTGTTACTGGGCAATTTATTAAAAGCAAATGTAGGTATCAGCTCAAACAGCTTTTCTAAATGCCTTACACACACAGTGAACATCCCCTCGAACCTTTTTAACTTTTAAAGATGCCAATCAAGATTGCTGGTGCTTCAGGCTGGAGAGATGGCTTAGACGTTAAGAGCACTTACTGTTCTTGCAGAGGACTTGGATTCCATTCTCAGCACTCACATGATTAGCTTACAAGCATCTGTAACTCCAGTTACGGGGGATCCAGCGATCTCTTCTGATCTCTGCGGGCACCGGCAGAGCGCTCATACACATAAAACAAAAATAGCACATACATCCTTTTTAAGTGTCAGCTAATTCTCTCTAGATGTGGACTTCCATCTCCTCAGCTCAACAGGGAATAGCTGAGGAGATACAGGTAGATGGCTGCTTCAGAAGAGCCTAATGGATGGAAACTGTCAGCCAGAGGTGGAGGCACAGAAACCAGAGGCAGCCGAGTAGACAACTGTGTGAGTCCAGAACCGTAGACATCAAGACAAGGAAGATCCTCACACCAATAGGCACAAGGAAGGTTCATAGGCCCTTCATTTGTGAACAAACTTCATTGTCAGACATTTTCTTCCTTGCCCTCACTGGACCTCTTCTTTGTAAGCAATCAGGACAGTGACTCCTTTTCTTGTTCATCATTGATGTAGGAGGCAAAAGTGGCCTTTGTCAGCACAGCCAGATGGGGAGCTAGAACCTCTAAACATTGGAGTGGGAACGAATTCCACATATGGCTTGGTAGGAGCGGCAGGGAATGGGACAGCATTGAATTCTTGCCTGTGGTTTCTTGGGCCCACATGTTTTGCATAACTGAGTGCCCAGCACTGTACAATGGCAGTTCATCTAGAGAACTGGCTTTCAACTTTTTAGTCCCAGGACTTCTTTATGCTCTTAAAAAGAATGGAGGATGCCCCAAATAGCTTTTGTCTGCATGAGTGATAGCTGTTGATACCGTACTAAAAATTAAAACTAAGCATCTTCTGAAACACTGCTCTTCTTTTTTTCCATTTATTTATTTTATTTAATCACTTTAACATCTCTCTTCCTTTGAAGATAGCAGTGAGGACTGCATTGCACAGAAACAACATCATAATACAAATTAGCACGCTGGTTAATTTTGGCCCATTACTCATGAAACCTGAAATGAGTGTGTGACGGTGTTGGGGTGTTTCTGAATATGAAGACCATGATAAAGGACACAAATTGGTAAGTGAACTTTGCTTGTTTTGGTTTATAGTGCCTGGTTCCTAAGAGAACCCATGAGATGTGTTACCATTCTGGTAAAGCCCGCCCTACAGTCTTGAGACTGCTTTCATGACTTGGTGGCTTCCTTTGTTGACAATATGAGTGTGCTACTCACAGCTGTCTGTGCCATCTGCCCGGTTCTCTGTTTCATCAGTGGCAACTCAGAGGAAACTATTGCCATTATTAAAGTATATGCGTATTGTTTTATGTCGCGCGCGGCCTTTGCCGATAAGGACGACGCAACAACCGAGGATTTCTTCAGCGGCAAGTTTATTGTACAGCTCTTTCTTGCAGATGGTGAAGGACCCAAACCCCGGGTTGTGC